>NC_056745.1:1006813717-1006841217 GCF_019279795.1 Protopterus annectens
TTATCTTCTATTTTATATTTTATTATATTATATTTGTAATCTAGTGCGTGGTTGTTAGTTGTGGATTGTTATTTATAATTAATTATTTAGTGTACTGTTTGTTTAAATGTTGACTGAGATTTTGGCACCTAAAAGGTTATTTAAACAATTTGGAACCACCTTTTAGTTGTTCTGAGGAAGTCTGACTATATCAGATGAAAGTGCATAACCAGTGATTTTTTGGTGGTTTTTACATGAAATAAACATTTTTTGTTCGAGCAGAGGGATCCATCAAATTGTTTCAGCTTTCTACTACCAGGCTGTTGGTGTTGCTGTTTTTTACATTGTCGTTTTGTGGTGGTAAGTTTTTAAAAACCTTCCAACTAATGCACTCAGACTCATTTTTTTATAGATAGTCCTTTTTTAATACCCCCCACACTTTTTATGATTACACAGTAATTAAGTCAGAGTTTCCTGCTTGAGACGTATATCTCCCAACACATGACAAGATACACCATTAAGAAAATAGGACTGAAACAGTTTGCTGAAGGCGGTTGTCCATATATGTAACTGACTTCATATTCTGATATATTCTTCTGGCAAAACCACATAATGGTGATATAAAGATTGTCACCAGACTGCTCAGTCCTTGTAGCCCCTCAGTTAGCTTCTGGTTAATAGTTGTGAATGTGCACATGCATTACAAATTAAGACACCTGTCTGTGCCATTCAGTTTAATTAAGAGCCGTGCATTTACTTCTGATAAGTCTCTAAAATCAAAATATTTCTTATTACATTTTAAAACAAAGTAAAAAGAGCAAAACAGACAAATAAAAACTCTTTATTATGCTTGGAAGATGCTTCCATACTGTGATATTCTGATTCACCACTGTATATAGGACTTTCATATTTAACTCACAGAAAACGGTGGCAGTAGGGTTGTCGCCTCACAGTAAGACGTTGTCCTGTTCGATTCTCAGCTAAAGCGTCTTCTGTGTGGAGACATGCATGAATGGGCGTACCTTCGTTGAAGGTTGTGCGTCAGAGCTGGCGACTCGGTACGTAAAAATCTACTGCCAATCATTAGCGGACCGGAGTTCCGCTGTGGCAACCCCTATCCAGGAAAAGCCTAAAGATACAACAACATACAACAAGAAGAGGTATTGTTCGCTGATGAGGGGAAAGCTTGATTCACCATAATTACAACTCCCTCCCATGAATGAAATATGAATTACCACAGCTTTTCATGGTGCACCACTATTCTGCAATACATTTCTGGATTTTTCTTTTTTTCATATAGATTTTGTGATATGTCATTTCTCAAAAAAAAATAAATAAATAATCCAATTAAATTAAACTAAATATCTAAATAAATAATTCTATACTGAGTTTAATATATGTTATTGGTTATGCTTTTTGTTATGCTAATATTAATAATTATGTATAATCAATAATGTACTGTTAAAAGAACTTATGAGAAAGAATAGGAAGTATCTATTCAAGTCACTATTCCTATATCTTTGAAAGAACACTTCACATTAATTGTAATACATTTTCTAAGTTGTGGCAAATATTTGACTTTGCTTCTATGACTGCACATTTCTCTGTAATAAGAAACGCTGTCCATTATTGCATTTTGCAATGCTCTTATCAGTAGAAAGCATGGTTGTCTTTTTCATTAATGATGACACTCATTTTTATATACAGCCTACTGTCATTTCAATTGCACAACTGTTATTCTGGGTAAGCTTACCCCTGTGAAAATTATGATGCTATTCTAGTGCACTGCAATAGTGCAGACTTTGACAGTTTCCATCACAAGTACTTACTTGACTTTTTCAAGTTTCAGTGTGCTGTTATAAATTGTCCACATTAGACTCATACTGCACTTAGTGCAGTAGGGTTGCAATGACCACTGTACATACACAGGCATCTTAAGCCACGTCAGACTCTATACCACGTAGCCTTCTATTCCGTATTTGTTAGTGTGACTAGCAATACCCAAAGTATAGCTCACACTGAGCCACAGTGTGTGCAACACATTCCCAAGGAGAATCTAGCAGCCCAAAGCTACTCTGTTTTACCATAAGTACTCCAAAGCTGTTCCAATTGGTTGTTGCACAACACAGTTTATAGTCTGCAGTTGCTTAGCAACTCTGTACAGTCCTTTGTCACAGTTCAACTTAAACTAAATGACATCATTTACCTCATTACTTAAGCAGTGTAACTCTACAAATTAAAAAAAAATGAAATTTGGCATTTTAAAACTGAGGGTTTGAATATGGAATTAATTGAGGATTCTTTTAGGTAATTAAACTAACTGGAGATTTTTTTTAGTTACTTATTTGTGAACTGTATTTAACTACTGCGGTGGTGGTGCTGCGGTAGTGTTGTCGCCTCACAGTAAGATGTTGTCCTGTTCGATTCTCAGCTTGAGCATCTTCTGGGTGGAGACATGCGTGAATGGGTGTACCTTCATTGAAGGTTGTGTGTCAGAGCTGGCAACTCGGCACGTAAAAATCTACTGCCAATCATTAGCGGACCGGAGTTCCGCTGTGGCGACCCCTAACCGGGAAAAGCCGAAAGACGCAAATTCTGATGACTGGTGGTTTGTATGTATTTAGGGATGGTGTTATTGTCTGTCATTTTATAGAATTCCTCTCAAAACCTGTGCCAAGGCACCAGAGGATTATTTGACATTTATCTGTTCATCTTTTTAATAAAAATTTTCTTTTCAGTTTATTTCTACAAACTAGACTTAAATTACCCCATTCATTTGATAATTTTTTTCTGAATACTCCCCATAAGAAAATCATCATACTTGCATTCTTCCATATTATAGCCTGATAATTATTGTATTCAACTGCATACAGTACTATGTGTAATTCTAATAAATTCTTCAAAATGTAAGAACAGCCTCATTTTGTGCCAGCCTTATAACATGTTTAACCCTTAGGAGATGCAGTATCTGCCTTAAGCTCACAAATAATGAACTCTTACTCAACATAAGAAATTCTAGCTGGGAAAGGATGCAGATATTTAATAAGTTTGGGATAGTATCCCTCTTACACACAGATACGAAAAAAAAACACACACAAAGTGTGATCAACACACATATCCATCACACACAACATCAATCCACACTAAAATATATTATACATTTGCTGTAACAAATGCTTGCCAATTCCTCCTAGACTAGTATCCAAATCCACCTAGAACCATGATGACTAGATCTTAGTGAAAATCCAGATATAACACAGAGTCTCCATGAGTTAAATTTTCTCAAACCAAGTATACTAGACCCACCCTACATATACAAATGGTTTACTGACTGGTGACTGTATAATTAGACACATTGATTCTCCACTCACTAGGCAGGACAAAGACAGGGTGACAGGATCACTGATATCTCAAGGCCCATTAAGATCATTCCACCTAACAAATATGATTATTTGTTAGTCCATGTAGGCATGAACAACCTTGGAAAAAAAAAAACATGTGAGATATGAAGACAGACATGTTGGAGCTGTCCATGCATGTTACAAATGCAGATAAGACGCTGGTCCTGAGCGGACCCTTCCTTCTCCAAGAATAATGGCTATGTGCAAAGAAAAGAACATTGTCTTCAACAATTGGCTAAATAGCTGGTGTCATTCCACTGAGATTCAGTATGTGTCAACATCAGATCAGATGGTTGACAGACCTTCTTGCTTAGCCAAACTATGGCCTTCACCTCTTGTTAAATGGTTTCCACATACTGGTTAAAACTATTGCTGCCCCCATAGTGCCATTTTAGTCAAAGACAGTCTAGTGGAAGCCCAAACAAAGCTAACATAGCAAATCTAAAACAGGATCACTTTAAGGTGGTTCCACTCAATGACAGAAGTTTCAGTAACAAACTCCCTAACACTGAGGCCCTTCTGCATTTGGAATATGTCCATATCCATGTATTTATGGAAAATTGATTTAAGTGCTCAGAGATTACTCCCTCCATAAATGGATTTTTAATATACCATGCGTTCAGACCCAGTGGTGACTGTGGTGGTGTTTCATTATTTGTTAGTGGCAACGTCAACACCTGAACAGATTCAGAGAGACTCACAAACTGAACCTTTTGAACTACAAATCACAATAAACAGGACTGACTATAAGTTCATACCATGTTATGTAGTACACACTATAAATTCTGAAAAATCATATAGGGGTACTAACCACTACACTCTTGATGAGCTCCGTGTAAACAAGAACTGCATTATTTTGAAGACTTTAACTACTGCTCAACAAACTAGTGCACCTATTCCTCTAATGCAGAATTTGCAGAAAAGGTTCTTAGATATAATAAACAAATATCACTGATGAGATTTTTTACAAACCCACTACAGAACAGAATATTCTTGACCTATTCCTTACAAGCAGAGCATCATCATGCGCTCACCACAGGAGTCACCTACCCTGGTTAGGACAGATCATAAACTACTATTTTTTTTTTCTTCAGAATCTGTAAAGCCACTGAAACCAATATCCCATAATTCAAAGACTTCAAATTTGTAAATCACATCCAATTAAATTTCAAAATTCACTTACAGCAGCAATACCTCAGACATTGCCACAGCAGGAAACCTTGCAAAGGACTTCTGTACCTACATAGATAAATATATGGAACTGGCTGTCCAAACTAGATGTAAATATAATGGGACATTTAAGAACAAACCTATCTGGTTGTTTACCAACATAAAAAAGTCACCAATAAAAGACAAAAACTCATTAAAGTTTACAGCAGATCAAAAGACCCTTATGTCATGGATAATATAAGAAATATAACAAAGAAAACTACAAGTCCTTCTTTACCTGTGCCAGAAACTAAGAAATAACACCAAATATAGTTCTGAACTTGTCCATAATGGCACCAGTTGCTCTGATCCACTAGCATTCCCAACATACCACCAAGAAAAATCATTTACTAATTTTACCCAGAGACAACTATTTAAAGCCCACATATCTCTGAACCTCTAAAACATGTCATCATAACTAAAAATGTATTTAATTTGTTCTCCAAGACCAAAAATACTTTCTTCTTGGGGAAAAGATGGATAACATAACTAGCAATTTAATAAACAGCAATGAAAAAGGCCTGGCAAACCCACCCCATAAACTACTTCACCTGAACTTAGTCATATACTTTGTCCCAGAGATCTGAAGCTGAGAAGAGGTGATGCTACTCCACAAAGGTGGTCCCCTCCATTGACCCCACGACTTATAGGACCATCAGTCTGACAAGTCTTATTAGCAAAGCCATCTATCATATTCCAACTGATCTGATAAACTACAATATTTAAAATCTTATTAGGCTAGACCCACAGCACTGTGACTCTGTCAGGGGTAGAGTCTGTCTAATGAATCTGGTAAACATCTTCAAAAGGGTACCACAGGCTCTTAATAAATTATGTTATTTGCATGGCATTCCTTGACTTAGCAACATTATTTGCCATGATCCCTCATGCTAGCGTAGTTAGTAAGCTGAATGCATTATAAATAAACACCTGTGTAGCAAGATGGATCATCAAGTGGATATGAGACAGAGTCTATGTAATGAGGGTAGCTGGAGTCTCATCAGCGAATATAAAGATGATCAGTGGTATCCCACAGGTCTCATCTGGGATGTGTTTTGTTCAGCATTTACTTTTCTGATCCCCAGACCTTGAAACATGACTTTTTGTAAACTAAGCTTTAAGATGATAAACTGGGAGTCAACATCAAATACCCCCCCGACACCCAAACCCTTCAGCGGCAATATCTGGAGAATTAAAATGGGTTTAAATGTAATGCTAAGAAGTGCAATATTGTCACATTTGGTAGACACCCCCCTGCTGTCCAGTATATGGCATTGACAATACCCCACCTCAAAATGTAACTGTAGTTAGACCTTGGAACATCAGTTGACATTTCCCTCTTATTTTATCAGCAAATAACAACGGTAGTCAAAAGTCCTTCTACTTAGTGTAGCTAATTCCCACAGTAATATCATCTAGATCAAAAGAGGTCATTGCTCCCTCATATTCAGCCACTGATTGAATATAGTGTCCCCTGTGAGATGTACCTTACTAGGCCTATCAAACAACCAGAATGACCCCAGGGTTTGTAACTGAGAAGATTAATGCATTAAAATCTCTAAGCTACTAGAACAAACTGGAAGCAGTGGCCCTTTTATCACTATCTTATAAACTCCAGAGGGGAGATCTATGAGATGTACTTCAAGCCAATAAGGATCCAGTGGCCCAATTTCTTTTATCTTCAAAATACATATAATCCCACAAATACCATGGATCTAAATCTTCAGCAGTAGATAAAACACAGTGGATAGACAGGTTCATTATGCATTGACTCCCTCACCTAAGGGATAGAATCCCACTGCAAATTAAGCAGTGTAGTACAATACTATCCTTCAAACATGACCTGGATTTTGAGTGGTTATTCACAAGCTCATCCTTGGCTTGACTAGACTAGCCCTATAATGAGAAAGGAGAAAGGAGATATGGTCTAAGGCTGTGTAAAAGGAAGACAAAAATGATCACTTTTATATGATTCCTGTTTGTGAGAGACTGAAGCACCACAGGGGACATGCTGGATAATGGAAGACAAAGGAAAGGTTAGGAGAAAATGCTTATTTTTTTTATTTAATGATAAATGTACACAAGTGTATATAAAGGTTTCCTATTGAAATGTTGGCACTCAAAATGCGGAGTGCTGACAAGATGAAAACAACACCAAGAATCTAGGAGAAGAGTGAATCTGGAAGATCACACTTATCCTTTAAACTTCTTTTTTGCAGGTTGTGATATCATACCTTGCAGAAAAGGAAATATGCTGGAGAAATGGCCATCTCAGACTCAGTATATGTAAGACTGCTTTTCGGCCATTCATTTTCCATGCTTTGGGACTTGTTCTTGCAGATCCCAGCATTTCAAATGATTACCTATATTTACATATATATATATATATATATATATATAGACAGATAGATACACGCGCGCGCGCACACACACACACACACACTGAATATATTTATATACACACACACACACACACACACACACACACACACACACACACACACACACACACACGCACACACACAGATATACATTTATACTCACACAAACATATATATATATTTAGTGCTATCAATTATTTTCACTTGCTACGTTATGTATATTAGATATTGGTGATGTATTACATTATATGCATGATTGTACAATCTGTGCATTTTATTTCTGTTCACAACTGTTGACTACCCTCAACGATGTATACTTCTCCCATTCCTTTGCCAATTTAATTTACCATGTTAATAAATACAGAAAAAACATATAATAACTTAGATATGGGGAGTTTTGTCAAAGAAATGTTGCATCCATAGTACTCATTGTAGCAAGGCTGTAACATTTGTGTACGAGTTACAAACGTAAGCAGGAATAATGTCATAAAGGGAATAAGTGAGAACATGCCTCACACTGTAATGAGAGGAATCTGATTTGTTACAACATTATATATAAATAGGCTGCTGGTAGTAAACTGCTCCGCATATTTGTGCTGAAGGCAAATGCATTGTGCTCACTATCACAAAAGCAAAGCTCAGAGCAAAGATCACAGGAGCAGGAAAAGGTATGACTGCTCAAAACTCTGAGAATAAAAGTAAAAAAAAATTGTGATCAATAAGGGAAGGTGGCATAGTCCTTCTGTGCATCTATGTGGGATTTTGCCCACATACCCCTAATCTATAATTATGCCATTTTCAGGGTCACAGTAGCTCAGAGTAGTAAGATAAATTACTGAGATAAGCTACATTTGTAAAATGTTGATACAGTGTTGAATAATGGTAAATTGCAGGCTTCTCAAATAGTTTCTATAAATACAACTGGCAGGAGTATGTAATGAGAATGCACAAATACATACATAATGACTCATACTACCTCTACCCAATTATATTTAAATATCCTGTCCAATGATAGCAACAATGGAGTGATTAAGTAAAGATGGCAGTCTCTGCAGTGATCACGGTTCTCACTAAAAATATCTATCTATATAGATATATAAAATTCAATGGCAAGGTCTGCGGTCTTGAGTTTTTTTTTCAGTTTTGTAGCTAAATAGCCATTGCAAATTTGATTTCTACTCTTGATATCATTAAAAGTTGCAGATGATTCCACAATCTTTATATTAGCAAACTCTAAAGTTATAAACATGATATTGCTTTTTTTTTTTGCCTTTCTTTCCCATCAATTTGGCTTGCCCAGCTTACTTGTACTGGGGGTAAGGATTGTGTCTATAGAAATGTCGTACTAGTTCTCGCATTAAACCCAGACATTTTTAGGTGCTGGTTCAACTGTCAAGCATCTCTATAAAATGGAAGCCTAGCTATAAAACCTCTTACAGTTGCTTGAGAAGCAGATCTTTGCTGTCTCCTGTTTGTATCTTATTTTTCTACTTTAATTCTTTTTTATTGAAAATCCAAGGAAAAAAGCTCCACATTAACTACATTTAAATGAAATAACTATAAGATTATATACAATAACACAATTTTGTAACTTAGGTGATCACAACATTACATATACTATATAGTAGTTTCAACATTTCAAGCTCAGACACATTTCCAGAAAATATTATATACAGCATTTAAAAGTCACACAAATCAATAAAATATTCAGCATTATTTTACAGTGTATGCACATATTATTACTGTATTATTAGCACACATCTAAGTCATATGCATATTTTAACTAAGTAGTTAAATTTTCTCGAGACCCATAACCGGTAGTTTACTTAGCAAACTGTAAGAACGTAATGATATTTATCTGATTTTATGGCATGCAGTGTAGAATTAATAACAGGGTTGGTACAAGAGCAACACTTCTATATTGATAGATATTAATTGATTGGGATTAAGAAATATAGTCTTGAGAAAATTTAAAATAAAAAGGGTTTTGGTAATGGAGTTGTTACAAGTGCAGAACCATTTGCTTAAGAGGTACATCTTCAAAGAGATTTTAAATTACAGATAAAATGAGACATTTCTAATATCTGATGTGATTACGTTCCACAGTTTAGCAATACACAGAGTACAGACAGTTACTATTGCTAGTTATATATGTTTGCTAGTACTACAGAACATGGACTTTAAATTTTGTATCTGCAGTTACCAGGCATGCAGTTACACTGATGATGTCTCCCCCTTGTTTCTATATAGGTCTGACAAGCTTCTCTGTTTATTGCGACTGTGGTACTTTTTTTCTGAAGGCATACTTGATATGTCTTTTTGGTGGATGATCAACAGATTGATTATTGACAGAATGTTACATTCATAAAATTCTCCCTTTCAGTTTTCAGACATCCCTAAAAATACTTATATTACTGCTTTCATCACTTGAAAGCAAGTTGAATTAATTCTAGAAATGGAGGAGTAGGTAAAAGGAGTAAGTTGTTTCTATATTTAATACTTATTTTTACAAACTAGGGTAAATTTTGAAAGCAAAGTAGTACTTCTTTTTCTTGTTGTTATCATATTATTTTCAAAGTTCCATTTACAGGGGGTACTGTTTAATGTAGTTGCATATTTCCATTTTACTTCTTCTTCTTTTGGCTGCTCCCATTAGGGGTCACCACAGTGGATCATCTGTTTCCATTTGTTCCTGTCCTCTGCATCTTGCTCTGTCACACCAACCATCTGCATGTCTTCTCTCACCGCATCCATAAACCCTATCTTAGGCCTTTCTCTTTTCCTGTTACCTGGTAGCTTCATCCTTAGCATCTTTTTCCCAATATACTCTGCATCCCTCCTCAGTACATGTCCAAACCAATGTAATCCTGCCTCTCTGGCTTTGTCTCCAAACCTTTTACTGGTGCATGTTAATTTACACAGAAGAAATAATATCATAGACATCACTGACAGCATCCCATGCAGATTTATTTGTGTCACTGAGAATACTATGGCAGTATATTTGAATAAGTATATAATTCGAGTGTAATGTTCACTAATAAGGTAAAGGAAGGATATATATTTTTATGAATAAGTTTGAGTTTACTCATGTTAAAGATGTGGATATCATGATCTGTGTAGAGAGACTTTAACCACAGGTGGGGAGTAGATAGAACCAAGCTGTTCTAATTAAGATTGTCAGTTGAAGTTTGGGCATACGTATGTATATATTTATTCAGTCTGGTAACTGGGGTAGAGCCCTGATCCAAATGGTCCTATTTCACTCTTAGGCAGGACAAATATAAATGACAGTAGACTAACAAGGGAAAAAGAAGTATTACGAAGATAAACAAAATGTTGTATAAAGATGACAATAAATCAATAACAGTAATAATAATGTTTTTTTATGGTGAATAGTTTACCATGTAAATGTTTTGGTAGTGAAAATGTCCTTTAAGTATTGTATTCTTATTAATTTCTTACATACTGGAATGTAGCCAGGAAATTCTCATGCTCTGTAAGGCACACAGACAACAGAGTTGTGTAATATTATATTCAGCACCACTGATATTTATTATTGTAGGGGTAATTTCCAGTCCTGTTTTGACTTCTTGGCTATTGATTTTATGTTTCTTTTGAGAGATCACCACTCATCACATCACAACTATAGCAATGAAAGGTATCATACCTTGAAATTAATCATATGCATGTTTCACTAACAGAAAAGATATTAGCGTCCTCCAAGCACAGAAATCATTAATTTTATTTTTAGAGATTATTGTATTTAGCAAGCTTTCTTTCCCATCTGATTTTTTTTCTTTTGAAATTTAAAGGGCTGTAAAGGCATTAACAAGACACCATTTCCCAGCTACTCTGCTGTTAGGTTTTTCTTTTAATAACCATTCCCAATATTTTTCAGCCTTCTCCTTGGCAGGATTCAGAGACATGATAAACAATTTGCAAGGAAACTGTGCTGGACAAAAATGAACATTACTTTTGAGCACAGAACCACTGGGTCTATATTGCTACCCAAGCATCGATAGGGCACTGATTATAAAATGCATTCTTATTAGACAGTCTAAAAGAGGATTGCACACTTTTGCACAATACATCTTAACTTAAGTAGATATAGAAAGGAAGTTGGCATGAAAGCATACAGCTCATGCCATGATCCAGTGGTCTAGCTACTCTTAAGTAATATGGTGCTAAATATTTCTCCAGGGCATGATATGCAATTCAGAGTTAGACTTCCTTGCATGATTCATTACATCTGCATATAAACAAGTTGAATTTGCACATCATTACTTTAATCCTGACTCACAAGCCTTTCCAATTCTGTTTTACAAAACCTACATTTTTCTGTTTCTTCCACATGTTCAATGGACATTGTAAACCAACATGTACATAGTCCACTATCTTGGGCCACTTGTGGTTTAAATTCACCTGTCCTAAACCATTCTTGCATTCAATCCGGATCAACATGAGGTTGTTCCAAAAGTTTTCTATACTTGCAACCATATTTATGCATTTTCCACATTTCTTGCCTTTTAATCTGACCTTAACCTTGTATTCTTTCTTTTGTTTTTTGGCACATTCTGCTGATGCCTGTTATTTATCCAGATTTGGTTTGATTTCCATTCCCACTTGATGCCGATATGCTTCTGCTAGACTAAGCGGGGAAGTCATCTTAGACTTGTTCTCCTCATGCTTCAAGACTTTCACTCTGTTTTGGTCTTGTGAGGTCAGCAGATACGTATGTAGTCCTATGGTTACAGATCTACACATGTAATCAGTTTTGAGGAGGCCCATATCTTCTTTAGAACAGGGAATATATAATCTTTGTATGCACTGATTTTTATAAATCATTTGCTGAACATGAAGCATTCTTCTTGTTTTCCTGTACAACCTATCCAGCACCTTCTGGGGCCAGTCAATCACTCCAAAACTGTAGGTTAAGACAGGAAGAATAAATTGGTTTATAAATTAGATGCTGTTCCTAGATGTCAGCACTGTTTTCATTATTAATTTTAAGTCTTCTAAAATATTCTTTATTAACTTTTATTCGCATTTGTTCATGCTTTATTGTAGATCCCTCATCAATCCCCAAAGATTTATACACTCCCTCTTGCTCAAGTTCTTTTATATCACATTTTACATTTTTATTTTATATGGTATAGTATAGCAGAGCATATGTTGTTTAAGTGCATGTGTCAATGGGATATAAGGAGAAATATGTAACATCTGCTGGAATATACCATTAATATGGCACTTGAAAAAAATTGTATGTTCCACATAGCGTAATCAACTCAACGTATAGCCTAATCAAACAAAAGCTAACAAAAGATACCCATTATCGACAGTCTTTAACATGTACACAGTATCGAGTAATGACATTCACAGAGGGACAGCACAGATTATAATTTAGCAACATTATTACTAAAATAATATAGAAGGTTGATCTAGTCTGGCAGGAGGACATAGTCAAAATTCTCTCTTTACAGATCCTGGTTTGTTTAATGCATTGATAGAACTAATAATCCTACTCATAGCTAAATAAAGTGCCCTGCATGCTTTGATGGCACATTTGCACTATATCTGGTATATCTGTACAGCTGTTACCACATACCATATCCTTGCAACAAGGGGTTATAATGCCTACAGGCATTTACATAGGGGCCATGTGGTTCACAGTGCCTTGTACATCAGTGGGTACTATTAACATCATCCTAATCTTCTGTTCTTTAGGAGGAACTGGGGCACAACATGCTTCAATGTAAATCATGCAACACACTTACTAATGAAGTACAACTGCTATATCATAACAGACAGTGGGTCTGTTTGTGATACATGCCTGTATGTCAGTCTGAGAACCCTCCAAATTGTCTTCATTGTAAATTACAAATAGGCTCCCATCTCACCTTTACCACACAGTAGATTTGCACAGTGTACAAAATGTTTCCCAATCTCACCTGAAATACACATAAGTATAGTTACAAACAGCTTTTAGTCAAAACCTGCATCACTGAACAATAAAGCAATTTAGATCAAAGACAGAAAAATCAAAATTTGAAGTGTGCAGGATGGGAACTGTAAGCTATGGTAATCATTTATATTTCTTAGGAGAGCAGTTATAGTCCTAGGAACACAGACTATGTGAAAAAAATACTCCATACATGTTAGGCTCAGGATAACTATAGGAATCAATCAGAAGAGCTCAGAAAAGATTAAGAAGAGAGACTGGATATGCAATTCTCAAAAACTCAATGGGAGGACATGTGTCTGGCTTCCAAATATGCAACAAAGTCTAGATTTTTTCCCTGGAAGTGTTTACATAGATACTTTTATACCCTAGCAGACTTCAAATAATTTTTCCTCAGATAGATGGCAAATGATGGATGTGTGATGGGGAAAACAAAGGTAACTGGGAACATATATTTTGGGAGTATAATGAATTGGTCCTTACAGAGTATGCTGTCAGGAATACTGGGTGAGCAAATGACTGCAACTAAGGAAATTATTTATTTATTTATTTATTTATTTATTTATTTATGGAGCTGGGGATACCAGATCTAAATTGCATACCTACAAGTAAGGCCTTGCTAACTTTAATTTTGTATCCTGATAAAAAAAAAAAAACAATTACTGTAAAATTGAAATCAAAATCTAAGCCAACTATACTTGAAGTAGTCTATATTGTAATAGAGATAAAA
Organism: Protopterus annectens; assembly: GCF_019279795.1. Taxonomy (NCBI): domain Eukaryota; kingdom Metazoa; phylum Chordata; order Ceratodontiformes; family Protopteridae; genus Protopterus; species Protopterus annectens. The sequence goes on from NC_056745.1 coordinate 1,006,827,377, forward strand.
CAAAAAAGAACAGGGATCTTTAGAAAATGGTAGGAATAAATTACATAGAAATAAAATGGAAATTGCAAGAACAACATATACAGAAAAATAGTTTGAAGGAGGAATTAGGTTTAAGAGAAGGCAGGAACTGAGCAATTTATGTAATGTTGTTTAGATCATTGATATATAACAATTTATGTGATGTAAAATATTTGTAAATGTGATCCTCTTAATATGGTTTTATCACTTTTATATAAATATACGTTTGCCTATGTCAAGAGTGATAATTCAATAAAGGTGTTTAAAAATATATCACAGTACCCTGGTGTGTTTCCTTTGCTTTCAGATAAAGTGATCACTAGATCACTAAGCTAAATATAGGTAGTGGGTTTGTGAGTAGTGCAATCTCCATATTAGAAGGTGCAAAGGTTTTTGTCCCAACAAGAAAAAAGCATTTGAAAGGAACACAAAAAGTTCAATCGTAATGGAAGGGGATTAGTAGCCTGGAGTAAAGGAGGAAATGTGACAAATGTTCGTATATCTTTTCTAATAGATTTATCTGCATTGGATATCATATTTAAATGTCAAAAGACTATTACTAACAGTATATCCCACATACCTTCAGAGTTAATATGTGCTCCAAAATTGCTTATCCTTTAATGAAGGATCTGCTCTATCATGTGTCAAAATGTGCATCAAGCAAGCAATACTTACCAATAGGGTGTGTGTTATTGTGGAAATAATGCCTGCTTTGGGGTGTTCTGAGGCCAGATGTCACAGGCCCCTGCAAGGGTATTATTTCCACAATAACATGCACCCTGGATGGCATTATTGCACTTAGAGAATGGGCTGTCTGTAAAATTGTTGTGTTTTACTTACTTACTTATTTTTTATTACTATATTTTTATATATTTTTGATGTAAAATAGTTCCTTTGCCTAATGTTTCAAAGTTGCTGTGGTATTGGAGAAAGCAATTTGCATTCAAAATATAACATTTAAGAAATATATCCAAATATTTGTTTTAATTCTGGTCCATTACTCCTAAAATGTCTGGTTTGCTGCCAGTCATTGGAATCAAAGTCATTAAATAATGACATAGATTGACTTTCAGACTTCATTTCCTTCATGCTAACATGATTCCTGTTATTTAAGCTACTTAGTAATTTTATTAGAATAATATTTAAAATATGTTGCTGTTTTTGAGGCTTTGTTCCTCCTTTACTTCAGGCTTTATCCAGATATCTTAAGCTAAGATTTTAAGAGGCATGCAAACGTCTAATCTGCTGCTGCCACTGTTTGAGTGACACATACACACACACACACACACACACACACACACACACACACACACACACACACACACACACACACACATATACTAGTGTTTCAAAAACTAAATGCTAATACAAACCCTATTATTAAAGTAATTTTATAACAACAATATTCAAAATCTGTTCCTATTCTGTGCCTTTGTTCCCCTTTTATTTTAGGTTTTATCCAGCTATCTTGAGCTAAGAAGCCAAGATGTACAGAAGCTTGTTAGAACTACTGCTACCAGTGCTTGATCCCTTTCCCTCTTTACTTTCACTCTCACACACACACACACACACACACACACACACACACACACACACACACACACTTTTTTTTTCGGTTGATCTCACTGTCACTCACATGCACACATACAGTCACACACACAGACATAAACACATACACACTTTTTTTTCTAGCAGGCATTACTTGTAGATTAACACCCTGCTGGATAAAATTCATTCTCCAATCAGGTGCCAGTCTACAGGTAACACATTCTCTAAGATATGTTAATCAAATGCTCATACTGTTTCCAGTGAACACTTATATTTACTAATTTACACATTTTTTTTCTTTTCTTTTTTTCATAAAATGGGGCTGCAGTCTTGTAATCTTTTTATTTTTGGTACATATATGGCAACTTGTATATTCATCTGGAAGGAAACTGTTTTGTAACATATATATCATATTCTACCGTCCTCTTGTAAAACACTGCCTTATTTTAGAAGCACAGTAGTGTAGGATAGAACTTTAAATATTCCCCTGTCTTCCTTTTGTCAGTACTGCCATTACGTGACACAACATTTTACAAATCTTGTGTTATGTTCAATTAATTAATCATTAATCATTGTCCATGGCATCAGTGTCAACAAACATTTTATGACTGTCAACTTCTTAACTGTTGGAACTTCATATTATGAGTGCACTTTTCTTATTAAAAACAACACTCAACCTTTTTAGTTCTTGTCTTTAACTTTACATATTAGTTCCAAGTTTAAGAAGTCACAAGCAGCAGAGAATCATAATAGTCATTCAACAGTCCAGTGTTCATTTCTGACCTTCTGTAAATTATATATTAAACATTAAAAACGGAATCATTTACTGTGGTGTTCCTCATCAAAGTGTAGTGCAAAAAATTAAACCAAGCCTGCGTTATAACATCCCTTCAAATTATTTTCCAAGTTGCCACTTATAAACTTAGTCTTATACATTTTGTGAGACTGCTCAACTTGTTCTCACAACAAATAATGAATGCCTTATCATCTGCTTATGTGGATTACAGTCACGGTTACTCAGATCAATACATTTCTGGATGTTATACATAATGCAATACAGATTATATACTTTGGAGAAGCAGTGAGAAAACTCATGACAATTTCATAAAAATACTAACAGCACATTTTTGGTAGCCTTTGAAAAGATATTTAGGCTTGCATTTTACTAAGTCTGAATAACAATAACATCTACCTTAACTTGCTTTTATGAATGTTAGGTCGGATTTTTTTTAAATTTTATTATTCAACATGAGTAATTCTGCTCAAAGCTAAATAATTAATAAGTGTGAATGCACTCCAGAAGAACAATGGCGATACATGAAAACTGCCATCATGGAAGTGATAAGTCGGTGTGAGAAAGTAATTAGTAAATCAAAACAAAGGAGAAAATGAGTGTAGTTCTAAAACGAAGCTGCAATGAAGATGAAAGATGATCGTGCAGTGTTAACGAAAAACAAAAAGAGGAAGACACGGAATTGTAATAAATGGAAAAGAGTAGTCACAAAATCTATGACCCGAAAAGACAGGCAATTCCGAAGGTAGACAGAATCCATAAATGCATAAAGGAAGGAAAGAAAGACAAAAGTGCAGTTAATAAAGTAATTCAAATTAATAAAAGCTGATGAGAAAAAAAGAGGCACTCAAATAGACAGGATTACTAAATGAATGCATCTGATCACAGTTTACACAGAAACACGGCTGAAATTTACCGAGTACAGTCAGCAGCAGAACTATCTTCAAATAAGGGAACTGAACCATGTTGTTTCACACAGGAAATGTCTCTGTAAGAACATATAGCAAATGAAAGGCATGTAAGCAAGGAAATTTCATGTCAAACTCCTGTAGAAAGGCAGGAACAGGTAATACACTAACAACACTTAAAAAAATGGGCTTGGAGAATTATCAATCCTCATTAACAACATTCTAAAGGGGGAAATAATTTATAGGGAAAGCCTGGTAAAAAGCATCTCCTTGCATAAATTCCATTCCCTGAAATTGAACTTATTTACTGGTTCTACCATTTCCTTTGCCCTGAGTAACAATATTACTATTAAAAAGTTATGTAAACAAGGAAAATTAAATAAAATAAAACAAAAATAAAAAATTACAGAACTAGCATAAGTAATTGTAGCAGCACTTATAAGGTCCTGCCATTCCCTTTCTTATCACTAAGAGCAGCTTTAAAAAGGCTCAGTTAGTGAGATGGTAAATAAGAAAAACTAAGAGCAAGAAACACCTGCAGCATTTTCAGGGACTTGTGTGTGTTGGCATGTGTGTGAGTGTGTGTGTGTGTGTGTGTGTGTGTGTGTGTGTGTGTGTGTGTGTGTGTGTGTGTGTGTGTGTGTGTTTTGGGGGTTGTTGTAATGCCCTGCACTGTATACAAATGGCTCAAATGCATTATTGTTCCTATTAATTATGTATTTCTTGTTTTCATTTATTGAGAATAAAACACCTGAGGTGTATATAGTCAACAATGTGACTATTAACTGCTGAAGACATATTTGCATATGTGTGTTTGCATGTGAGTGTGTATGTATTTGTGTGACACTTGTGTGTAGATATATTTATATATATATATATATATATATATATATATATATATATATATATATATGTGTGTGTGTATATATATATATATATATATATATATATTTGTGTGTGTGTGTGTGTGTGTGTGTTTGCACCATCACTCTGTCTCAGGGCTACACTGAGACACCCCAATAGGGAGCTTAAGACCACCATTAGGAAATGTAAGGTAGAATATGAACTAATAAATCTAACATCAAAGGTAACTACAAATGCTTGCCTATTTATGTCAGGAAATTAAGGAATCATATTCATCAATGCAATGAGCTCATCCACATTAATACCAAAGGTTAGAAATAATGTTTCTATGGGACTAGATAACACACCAGACTACATTCTCATCAGTGCCAAGTACACATTCTGTCTCCCCTTTATGTATTATTGTAAAGTTAAAAAAAATAATAATGTAAATATGTATATTGCACACTGAATTGCAAACTGGCTGTCCAACAGATCCTAACTAGTTACAGTTGCTGGTATCCTCTATGAACATATAATTGTAACTAGAGGGGTAAGGCATGGATCACTGCTGGACCCTCTGCTATTTGGCATTTATTTTGTATACATCCAAGCCTATATACCTGAAGTATGGCTAACCAAGTTTTCTGGTCATGTTATGTGCTCATCCACTGAAACTAAAGTGCCCCGAAAAGGTCTGGAATGCACACATATCTGGTATACTCAAAATTGTCTCAAGCCAAATGCAAAAAAGGTATCTCTATTTCATATATTATAAGTGATATGGTCATTAAAGACCTGGGTACTTACATGGGCAGCTCCCTCTCACTCTACCTATCTATCTATCTATCTATCTATCTATCTATCTATCTATCTATCTATCTATCTATCTATCTAATCATTCTAGCAGTATGTTTCTACCAGAGTCAACAGATTTTTTTCTGGCCTATTTAATTTCCAAGGGAAAATCGTCAAGATCAAAAGAAGTCATCTCATCACTGTATTCTTTCTTTACCAGACTCATTTTTGAATATAGTGCCCCTTGGTATGTATAAAATACAAGGATGTTGCTCAACTGGAAAGCCTCCAATGATTTTTAACCAAAAATGTTAAAGGCCTTAAATGCTTCTACTATCCTGATAGAGTCATACAGCTCTCCATATGCCCAGTTGCCACTCACTGTATTGAGGTGATCTATGTCTCACTTTTCTAGCTATAAAAGATGCAATCCTCTTTGGCAGCCTATTTGTTTGCAAAACTAGAGACAAACACTCAAATTAGGAACTTAAATGTATACCAACAAATAAACAAGACTCTCTGTAGGGATATGTTTCCAACTCAATGTATTTCTAGGTAATAACAGGACTCAAAGCCCCGTCACTACACTGTATCCTATACACTGCAAAGAAGTGACCTGTGTCTGGCATACAAGGCATCCTCTGTCCAATTACGGATGGATTTACTGCACATCAACAAGTCAAACAGCATCAGAAATACTCGGTCTAGAGGTCTATACCTCTTCTGCAATATTAACCAAATGGTTTGGAGGGAGAGGTTTAGCTTGCACAGGACACCGCTGCTGTGGAACAGACTCCCCATCCACATAAAACAAAGTTCATCCTTGTCTATATTCAAGTGCAGCTTAGATCTATAGATGGGAAGCAGAAACTTTACCCAAGGACTGAGCCCTGTACTACTAATGGACAGAGGTAGCTCCTATATGCTTTATCTCATGTATGGGCCCCCTTAACTTATCTATGGTATGATCTCAGATATTCTCATTAGGGTTAATATAAAATTATTGACCAGCTGATGAGAAAGGTCAGTTTATAACCAAATGGAATAGGCTATTTTGTGGACAAAAAGGAATACTACCTAGGCTTTAAATGACCTGCAATGGCAGCTAGCCTAGTATACCTATGATTCTATTAAGGTGGGACATGGAATACGTTACTATTACAGGTCAAGTAAATACTACTTTGGCTGCCTTTAATACCAGTTCTGATGACTGGAGAGTAGACATAAATTTACACCACATATATTCTCTTCATTTAGGTTTCCTCAGGGTGCTCCAGTTTCCTCCCACATTCAAAGATGTGCAATAGATGGACTGGACTCTAGTTGATTGCCACTGTTGAAGGGACATTCCAACCACTTGTGTAAAAGTGGGAAAAGGGGATGTGGATGGATGGATGGATGGATGGATGGATGGATATCATATATAGCCCTGAGTGACTGGAGGTGAGCACAATTAAGTTCTCATAAAGGGCTTTGAGAACTTCTAAGTGCATTTTCTTAAAGCTGTACATGGCTAAACTTTTTAAGGCATCTGTGACGTCTTGTCAGTTATTGTCCTGCGTTCCTAGTCAGTGTATGAAAGTCTTGAGAAATGGCATGTAAAAGAAAAATATATGTTGAAAAGAAGTCATTATCTTTCTTTATGGAAGACTGATTGGATGTTACCTATAGAAATGTTACAATTCTGTAAACTTCATTTGAATAATGACCTGTAGCTTAACTAATAAACAAAGAAAAAAACACTAAATGAGACATTTCATTTTTAGCTGTTATTTCAGTATACATTCCTGTATTATTTAAAAAGTTATATGCATTTTATTGAAAAATGAAGGTGACAATGTTTTCCAGCTATATTTGCGCGCGCGCACGTGTGTGTGTGTGTGTGTGTGTGTGTGTGTGTGTGTGTGTTACATTAAATTAAGAGAAGTGAGACTCCAAACCAAAGCAAACTTTAATACTTATTTCAATGACAGGCCTGGTTAATTATCATCTTTTAATAGAACTATTCAGACAATTACCTTAGAGTACAATATTACTTATATAATAAAAGTAAGGAGCGAGACAAATGATGTTATTTAATAAGTGATTACAGATAGAATCATTGTAAGGTTCATGCACCAATATGCATTAAATACTGTCTAATAACAACAAACAGACACAGATATGCGAGCGCGCACACACACAAACACACACACATTCACACACATATACTCACAGACATACAGACACACAAAGGTTCATGCACTAATACGCACTAAATATTGTCAAATGACAACAAACAAGACACATACACACACGCACACACATATATATACTCACAGACATACAGGCACACAAAGCTTCATGCACCGATATGCACTAAATACTGTCTAATGACAACAAACAGACACACACAGACACACAGACACACACACACACACACACACACACACACACACACACACAAACACACACACACACACACACAAACATACACTCACAGACATACAGGCACACAAAGGTTCATGTACCAATATGCACTAAATACTGTCTAATGACAACATACAGATACACAGACACACTCACACACAGACACACTCACACACGCACGCACACACACACACACACACACACACACACACACACACACACACACACACTCACAGACATACACACATAAAAATGTTCATGCACCAATATGCACTAAATATTGTCTCATGGCAATGCACAGACACAGATACACAAACACATAAAGGTCTATGCACTGATATGCACTAAATACTGTGTCATGGTAACACACAGACACAGATACAAACATATACACACACACACACACACACACACACACACACACACACACACAAAGGTTCATGCACCAATATGCACTAAACACTGTCTCAAGGCAAAAGCCAGACACAGATACACAAATAAACACACACACACACACAAAGGTTCACACACAAATATGTTCTAAATACTGTCTCATGGCAACACACAGACACAGATACGCAAATAAACACACATACGTAAGCTTGAGTAAGTGCACACGCAAACACACACCACAGACACATATTCTGTTATTGTGGTTTGAACAAAATGCTGACTATTTTACTAGCCTGTAGCAAAGACATGTGATGGCCAGTTATTTATTTTGTGTGTGTGTGTGTGTGTGTGTGTGTGTGTGTGTGTGTGTGTGTGTGTGTGTGTGTGTGTGTGTGTATAGGAATATGATGAAATTAATGTACTCACTCTCATGGCTGACTGATGGCTGAGGGGAGTTTTTTGTTTGTTATCTGGTAAACGACACATGCCTGGTTGATAGCAGTTCCTTACTACATTTACTCAAAAAGTGAATTCAACCTCAAAAGTTGTCCTCTGCATTCTGAGTGGAACCCTATTCTGTCAGACAACAGCTGGCATCTCCTAAATCAGCATATGACTGCATCTTTACTTGTCTCAAAGAAAATGGCTGCCCTAGAAACCATGGAACTAAAATCTGAGGTGTCTGTGCAGTATTAGCATGTAATGGGAGGTTAAATAGTGCAGACAGATTAGACATTTTGTCAAAGATTTCGAGCTATAAAAAATGCAAATTTAATATACCATAATATAAAAATAACATAAGGAAACCAATATATATATTTATTTCCCACTGTATACACATATGGATATTTCTATAAATATGTATGCAATGTCATTTTTTCAGACACTCAACACATATTGATGCATCTTCATTAACATACTGAATTACCTCATACAAGTAAATGAAAATAACTGGTTTAAATATTTGTGGACATGACATTAAATGCCTGAAATCAATTTAAACTTGATAAATTATACTTTCCCAAAAGGTTTAGGAAAATGTAACCATACAAACCATATCAACACTGAGCTATCAACTTAGCATATTTTCTAAATATAAAATACAATCCATTCTGAAGTGTGCTACTTTACCCCCCAAAAAAATCTTTCTGAATGTACTATTATAAAATAACTACCTGCTGCTGCCTTAATGTTTACCCTAGAATCTCTGCTTTTCTCTTTTCCTAGTTGAACTTCACATTTACCTACACTAACATACTGCAGCTACTGAATAACGGTGTCTACAGGACTGCAGTTGGAAAACACAACAAAAATATTTTCTCCCAGCAATTAATCAGAGTAGGTTACACGTATAAAAAGCATTTGTTAAGCTTTCTCTTACAGTGCTGTGTAATTAAGCAAGTCACCATTTTGGTCACCCATAGGGCTCTTTTCTACTTGAGTGTTTGCCTACTTCCCCTGTAAGTAAAGTACACTGACTCTTACATTTGTCTCTCTGACTCTAATTTTTACAGGTATAATTTGTACCTTTCTGGCTTTCTAACACTCAGACATAGATTCCTGTTGAAAGTTTTACTTACTTGTCTGACATTTGAACAAGTAACCCTTGTAAAAATCCTCAAAATTGTATGCTGTTGGTCTGTCTTTCTTGCTAAACATAAGTAAAATTAAAGTGCTGAGTGCAAGTAACATTACAGTGCTGAGTGCAGATTTTAGGCCTTTACATTCAACTTACCTCTGGTGTGGTGTCTTTTCTTGAGTCAATCCAAGGTATTCCTCTAACCACTCCTACTGCCTTCTCTTTTCCCCCACACCCCCTCTTTCCTCATATAGGTTAATCTGCTACAACTTAGTACAAGCATTGGTTCATCCCTGCTCCGCTTGCCCTCGCTTTGCTCAGGCTTGCTTCGCACTCCACCCTGCCCCCAAATACCTCCCACCCCTAGTGCTGCTACATTTATTGGTACTAGACCACACCCCACTTTTTTAAACCAATCAGTAACAACTTTTCACTCAACAGCACCACACTCAGCCTATCACCAGTCCTCCAACTCTACTATTCTTTTTGCCTACATTTCAAGTTTCATTCAGTGAGTATGCTATCACCCAAAATATTGTTATTAACTCTACTTCTACCCCTTTTACTCATCCCATATCTCCTAACTGCCTCCGAATATCAGGATCACCCAGGTTTCCACTACCCTAAATTCCAAACATCCATCCCATCTACAACAGATAATAATACACCCTTACTCACTTCCCTCATGCTTACCTCTTTAACCCATAAATACTACCATCTTACTAGACCTAGTTACATTAGTCCTAAAACTAATCACTATTACAAAACTTTATTCAAAATCTTAAAACTCATACTCAGGATACACTACAACCTCACAAAGGATGGTGACATCCACCCAAACCCTGGTCCATCTCCACATGTTGGCCCTAATCCCCCTTCTATATCTCCTACCACCAAAGCTCCAACAAACAGACCTCCTAACTCAATGCTGGTCTGCCATCTAAACATTGGAGCACGAATAACAAAACTCAGCACCTGCATGCCCTCTTAGCTGTTCATTTCCCAGATATATTATACCTAACAGAAGTGTGGCTAAAGCCTGCCACCAAGACCATGAGATTCTGCTACCGGGGTATAGTATGTTTTGACTAGACCGTACGACCAGAAAGGGTGGAGGGGTAGCCATACTTTACAAGTCTACCCTCTCTGTCAGCACAGACACCCAACAACCACCCCAGTTCAATAATGCTGAAATTCTTATATCAAAACTACAAATTAACAAAAACAGAAATGTAAACATTGTCTGTGTCTACATTCCCCCAGGGAGGAACACAGAAACCTTAGAAAACTTCTTATATTGGTTATCCAATAACTACATCCAAGAAACATTTGTTATTGGGGATTTCAACACTGAGTGGAACACTTGCTCTTGTGAAACCCCCGCAACCCACATAAACCTCTATGGACTTACTCAAATCATAACCTCCCCCACCAGGACAGGAAAGCCCAACAACAAGGAAAGCAACCTAGACGGGATACTTGTCAATACTGATCTTCAGTCTTATAAATCAGGCACTTTGCCTGATGACCTAAGTGACCACGGTCTCACCTATGTAATCAAGCTCAAAGTAGACTGCTCCTACCAATCCACCTACAGAACATTAAGAAACAACAAGAATTTTATTCTCACCAAGTTTCAAAATGAACTTAATGCATGCAACTGGTCAGTACTAAAAGGTCTCCCCCTAGATGAAGCAGTAGCATACTTTAACACCAAATTCCTGGCTATTCTTAACTCCCATGCTCCCAGCTGCTCTATTAGAACCAAAGTTAATATTGCACCATGGCTTTCTAAAGATACTAAAACCAAAATTTCACTCAGAAGCAAAGCATGGGCCACGTACCGAAAAACAAAAGCCCCACTTGATCAACTAAGATTCAGACAGCTAAGGAATGACACCAAAAAATCCATAACCTTAGACAAAAAGAACAACTACTACCATCTACTGCAAAAACACCAAAACAAACCTCAAAAGTTCTGGGCAGAAATAAACAAACTACTCCACCCAGGCCAAACCACCATGCCATCCCCCTCAGCTTCCCAACAAAATTCCCTATTAGACATTGCTAATAACTTCAACAGCTTCTTCACAGAGACTATCCAGTCTCTAGCTAGCCAACTCTCTCCCAATGTCTCTAATTCTAATGTAGCCACACCCAGTACCCAAACATACTTTACCTTCCAACCTGTTCTTACTCAACTTATTCATGCTCTACTTAAGAAACTAAGACCCACCACTCTGGCTGCTGACCTCCTCCCAGCAGACTATCTGCAAAAGGCTGCTGACACCATAGCATACCCCATCTCAATCTTGATCAACAGAGCTATATCTGAAGCTACTGTACCCACTATATGGAAAATCTCCCATGTCATACATCTCCATAAAGGAGGCAGTTCCACTGAACTGTCAAACTTTAGAACCATAGCTATTCTGTCACCTCTAGCTAAAATTATGGAGAAGTGTGTACACATACAGCTCATGCACTACCTCACACAGAACAAGCTGTTGTCCAACTTTCAGCATGGCTTTAAGCCTCACCACAGTACTACTTCTGCCCTCCTCTCTTTCTCTAGCATCATTAACCACAACTGCAGTAATAACAAACTATCCTCAGCACTCTTCCTAGATATATCCAAGACTTTTGACATGGTTGACCATAAAATGCTTATAAATACCTTGAAGGCCTTCTCCTTAAACAACCATGCACTCCAGTGGTTTAAATCCGACCTGCAGGGCAGGCAACAGGCAGTCCTATGGCAGGACAAGCTATCATCTCGCTTACCCATTACATTAGGAGTCCCCCAGGGCTCGATACTAGGACCCCTTCTTTTCTCCATCTTTATCAATGACCTTCATTCAGTCATCCCAGATGCTACCTGCATTCAATATGTGGATGACTCCACCTTGATTTGTTCTGACACCTCACCAGCTACTTTATTCACATTAACCCAAAATACCTTCAATACAGAGGAAATATGGCTCTCCAATCAACATCTAATCCTAAACCCCAACAAAACTAAGTTGCTCCTCTTCTCCCCCACATGCAGGACCCCCTGCCATCCTTCAACATAACTGCTAACAATGGCACTATCATCTCCCCAGAAGCCCAAACTAAACTTCTGGGTGTCATAGTTGATAACAACCTGAAGTTTGATGCGCATATTAATCAAACTACCAAAGCAATTAATAAAAAACATGGCTCTCTTTACAGAATCAAACCTTTCCTTACCCCACTTGCTACAACTGCAATTGCCCATTCCCATCTGCTATCACCTCTTCTCTAAGCCTCACCTCTATTCTCCAACTTAAATAAAACAAATCTTAATAAACTATCATCCTGCTATAACTACATTGCCAGATTTGCTACTGGCACAGCCTACCGGACACACCACTGTCACAACCTAAATTGCCTAGGATGGCTTGAACTGCCAAGCCTACTGCAGTTCAACCAGCTAATAGTGGCACATAAAGTCCTTTACCAACCAACTAGAAAATACACCTGCATTAAAAAATATTATCAGCCCCTACACCAGCACCCGGCCACTGCGATCATCCACTAGACTCCTAGTTCAAACATACAAATCCAACTACTCAGCTGGGGACTCTCTGTTTGCCAACTCTGTTGGAAAAATATGGAACAGACTCCCAGCTGACTTGACCCTAGAACCCTCACTAATTCAATTCAAATACAAACTCAAGAAATACTTCAAACTCATTGGTTATGTCTTTGCACTACCCCTGACTAGTGACCTCTCTATTTCTTAGGTGCCTTACCTTCAACTACTTCTAACTTTTTTTTACCACTCCATTTCAGGAAGGGTCAGTTGCATCTGCTCAGTGTGTCTTAAACCTGAATGTAATGTTATGTATGTTTACCTTTGGAAATAATGTTATGTTTTGTAAAATGCTTTATAATAAGTTAGTACTATATGTGCTAAATGCTGGTATTGCTTATGACTGTAATCTGCTTGAAACTACCATTTGCTAAATGTTCAATGTGAGTTATTATCTTGGAGTTTTTCTCCCCAGGCCTCTGCTGAAAATGGACATGTATCCAGTCGGACTATCCCAGTCAATAAATGTAAAATAAATAAATAATAAGCAAAAGAAACAGTACAGTGTTAGAAAAACTATTTCTCTCATGTAATTGTCCATGTTCATGAAAAGCATTTATTGTGTAACCAGACCAGAACAGTCAATGCACTGCTGTAGTACATTAAATGTTGCATACCAAAAACTGATTTCAACTACTTCCAGGTATATGATAAAGCAAAATAAACAAATGACTATATAGGGTGCGCTTCATGTTGATGCAAACATGAACATGGGGCATAGTCAAACGATTACACAGGGTGAGCTTCATGACGATGCAAACATGAACACAGGGCATAGTAGTGGTTTCCCTGAAAGCATACTTGTAAAACCTGCTCCCTGATTTTGTAAATATTTGTAAATTCATAGAAATATCCATTATACCAAACATATGTGTTCTGTGAAAAACAGCCACTTCAAGAAAATAAGTTTTAGCATGTATGACTTATTGTCACGTG
>NC_056745.1:1006846217-1006903717 GCF_019279795.1 Protopterus annectens
AGCTATCACCCCATGTGAATGACAATCCACCCTCAATTCCAGACATCTTCTGAAGAATGAATGAGCTAATAAGGTATTTGCTTAAAAACTGAATGAATGATCCATGGGCGTTCAGTGTGATTATGGAAAGAATGGACCAGCTATAACGTCAGAAGTACAAATGAGTAATCAGGATTTGGGAAATGGGCTTGAGGATGGTCACTGATGAGGATAAAAGTTACTAAAAGACAACTATAACTCAGCACATCCTGAAACAAGCAATATTGAAAATTTAAACAATGTAAAAACTTTTATACTTTCATATTAATTATGGGTGGGAATTCATAAAGAAATTTAAAGGGACTAAAATGACATGATTATCTTATGGTAACAGATTTCCTGTTGCACTGATGGGGACAGGCAGTGGAAATCACACATATAATAGTGCCATCACATATGGATACCACAAAATCAGTGCAAAGGAATCTGTTGTTTTATGATGCACCATTTTGTTTATCAGTATGTTAGTTAGCAATTCACAATGCAAGCATGTCGTGTTTCCCCATTTTAAAAACAGCAGGAGATGCATGGCCTCAGAGGAAACTCACAGACTTTATTTGATCTTTATAATTTGTTAGTGCCTAGTGTTAGGGGTGGGGGTGGGGGACTGATGCACACTTTGAATGATTTCTGAGCAGCCACCCCAATCCCATCCATGCATGCTCCGCATTATTCTGCAATTGGCTTTATAAATCGGTCCACTGTTACCTTGGCGCATAAGCAGCAAATGCATAAAATACTATGAAATATCATTTGTTAGTATTACGTAACAGGAAAATGTTGCAAAGCACTAGTAGAACTACGTAAAGGAAGTGAAAGAGAAGTAGGGCACATGGGTGAAGAGCAGCAGATTTGGATTTTTAGAAGAAAAGTGATTGTGATGGGAGAGCAGACTGCAGATTTACATATTATTGTATGTTGCAAAATAGATGTTCCTTGCTTGAAAACAATGTGTAATAAAAGCATTACCATAAACACTGTAATGGCACAGCTGGTCAGCATGTGGAACAAAGGCTACTATAGTATCACCAGGGAATTTACTAATATAAGAACAAGCACTGGAAGCCTTTGAAACATAATCAGATCCATAGCAAAGTGCAGTCCCATAACATACGCTGAGCTGTACGAAAAACACATGTTTATAACTTGTATGGCCAGGATGTGGAACAAAGGCTACTACATTATCACCAGAAATTTAAAAAATATATTTATGAACACTAGTAGACACTGAAACACACGGTCCATAGCAAATCTTAGTCCCACAAAATAGGTAGAACTGTACTAAAAATATATGTTTATGAATTCCATCCTTTGTCTTGGGTACAGAGATGTCAGCTAAATTAAAAGCAATAAAGCTAAGCTTTCTAATGATACAGCAACATCATCTGCCGCACATATTTCCTACTGCTAATGTAAGTTCAGCTTTACTCTTTACGCTTATCATTGCTATAGCGATGGTACTGGTGTTGCCTTATCCTTGTTACTATGATGTTACTCTGTTAGTTTATCATTGCTGCAGAAGTAATAACTCTCTTAGTTTTCATTGCAACAGTGATGGTACCCTGTTACTTTATCATTGCTACTGTGATATTAACCTGTCAGCTTATCATTGCTAGTGTGGTTTCACCCATTTAGCTTATAACTGCAACACTGTTAGTACCTTATTATGTAATCGGTGCTACAGTGATGTTACCCTGTTAGCTAATCAATGCTACAGTGATGTTACCCTGTTAGCTAATCGGTGCTACAGTGATGTTACCCTGTTAGCTAATCGGTGCTAGAGTGATGTTACCCTGTTAGCTAATCGGTGCTACAGTGATGTTACCCTGTTAGATAATCGGTGCTACATTGAAGTTACCCTGTTAGCTAATCGGTGCTAAAGTGATGTTACCCTGTTAGCTAATCGGTGCTACAGTGATGTTACCCTGTTAGCTAATCAATGCTACAGTGATGTTACCCTGTTAGCTAATCGGTGCTACAGTGATGTTACCCTATTAGCTAATCGGTGCTACAGTGATGTTATCCTGTTAGCTAATCAATGTAGATTTTCAGTCTAATTAGCAGTGGGATAGAGTTGTAAGCCTTCGAGACATGGCTGGAACACAGAGTGTCTACAGCTATGCTGTTGGACTGTTGAACCACATGAGGAGATTTTTATCACTACAGCAGAATTATCAGTTGAGGAGTATCTTTGCATCAAAGAGAGTAGGACAGGAGTGCTTTCGGGATGCACTATATTGTATGGTACTTATTGCTGCTAAAGTAAAGGTATCCTGTTAGCTCATCATTGGTGCAGTCGTGGTATCTTGTTACCCTATGACTGTTACGGTGATAGTACCATGTTAGCTTACCATTGCTACAGTGGAGGTTTTCTGTTAGCTTATCACTGTTACAGTGATTGTATGCTATTAGCTAATCATTACTGCAGTGACGATACCTTGTTAGATTATCACTGCTAGAAAAATGGTATCTTGTTAGCATATCATTACAGCAATGATGGTACAATGTTAGCTTAATACTGCTGTAGTAATTGTACCCTGCTACCCTATAATTCTAGCAGAGAAAGAATTCTGCCCTCTCACACCTTCCTTCTGCAGTATACAGCAAGTAGATGCTCTTTAGGTCAAGATTTTGAGGTAATTAATTCTCAGCTGCTTTCTAGCAAAACAGTAAGGCATAATGTGTCCAAACCAGAGGCTCTGACTGTGTATGCTGTCTTGAGAGACTCTTCTTCCAAATCCCCTTACATCTTTTGTCCCGGTCCTCTTCAATAAACACATCACACCGAATGACATTTGACAACCTTTATTAAACTTCCATAACATAGCTTTGATAACCCACATTTATTAATCACAACTGAGCACAGTATATTTGCTTTAATCACAGCATAAACATCCATGTAATGTTAATCAGGACAGCGTGACCTACTCATCCTTTCCCCGTAAGCAGCATCCATGCCTCTACTCGCTTACTTTACTTCTGAAGCAGCTTCCAAGACTCACTTCATACACCATTTATTGAATTACCTTCCACCAAATAAGCAGCATCCTTTACCTCCACTTATTTAACATGCAGCCACCAGCTGCTCACTTTCCTTTCCCAAACCCTTGAAATGAACATCCAAACACCAGAGGGGGAACAGAAGAGGGCAAGCCTGACCCTCTTCTCCATCAACCAGCCTGACCAGACTGTTCCCCCTCTCTCTACCAGAATATCAACCACCTAACCCCCATACCCAAGGGGAAGAGGTGACTCAGTCAAATATCATTTGGTGTACCCCTCTTCTATAAACCCCCTGGATCTCTGTTGACCCTCAAAAGCCCTATCCTATCAACAGCAAAACCATCACTTGACCAACAGTTAAGTCAAAATCCCTTTCCCAATACTAAAGCAATAAATGAAGTTTGGCACAAACTAAGATGTCCCGGGACATCTTCATGGGGGGGGGGGGGTTAGGATAATATTAAGGGGAATTAAGTGGGTTGGGGAGGGGAAAGGGTTAAGTGGAGGCAGGGATGGCTGGGAGGAAGTGAGATAATGATGGGGAGGGGCTTGAGAGGTTTAGGCTAGTGTTGTTGGGTTAAGCAGTCACATTTTGGCGTGAACTTGCTATGGCAGGGTACGCCCATGATGACCTGTAGGCATACCCGGGAGAGATGCTAGGCCTCTGGGTACGGGTTGGGGGCAGGTGGTCAGTATATGTCTTTATTTATTGATTTCTTTTTCTGGTTTCCTTGGGGTGTTCATTTTTTTTTTTTTTTATTGCTGTTGCTTTGCTCATGGTCCAAGAAATCAATGTGCTAACTTCAGCTTAGTCTGATTAAGGTAGTCTTGTTTGTTATTGGATATTTATATTGTGTTAAAAATCTGTATTTCTTTTGCACCCATGATGGCATTTGGTTTTTGCGGGCTTTCACATGTTGGGGGAGGGCTCCGTGAGTAAGGAGCTTTGTCACAAAGAAGTTTATAAAAAAAATAAATAAATAAATAAAAGTGTATCATTGTCCCATACTCCCCACTTGTTTTCCTGCTGTTCTCAACCAGTGGGTTTTCGGTAAGGCTAGATTAAAGGTGCAGGCTTGCCTCAAGGTTTAAGTTGGTTCCTCATAGAGCTCGTTGCTTTCTGACGAATCGCTGTGATAATTCCCGCTGTCGAGGCTGTAATGGGGTTGAGCCTTATTAAGTGTTGGTGTTTTCCTTTTTTTTTATTTAAGGAGGTTACAGGCCTTCCAGGGTACAAGGGAAACGCAGCGTTTGCTATAATTCTGGAGATAAAACTAAGGCTCTCACCTTAGGGACGTGCTTTGGCAGGGTGAACATTATGGCTGGCAGGAGAGCTTTTTTGCAGGTACTTGAATCTGGCTGTCAACAGCTGTAACTGACGGCAAAAACACTCACAGCGCAAACAGTCCAGAGATATTAACTGTTCAATGAAAGGGCACGGGTGCTGCTGTTTCATCCTAGTTTGAGCCATTCAAATTACCTGGCTAACTTAGTTTGCATTTTCATTTGCCATGTTAAGTATGTAGTCTATCAGTGAGGGGCAGTCAGCACTGAACATGTGGGGAGACATACCTTTCGCCTATGTTGTACGCAGGTAGGTTTCACAACAGAAGGGGTCCAGTGCTGAAGTCTGAGTCAATGGATTCAAACAGGACTGAGTGGGGACACGTGGGAGGAGTCGGGATTCCTGTTCAGAATACTTTGTGGAGTTTTCTTATCTTTAATGACTGGGCATTGGAAATGTTTGCTACGCTATTCCAGGCTTGAAGGAAGGGGAAAGGATGTTGCTAGCTATTCAAGAGTTTCAACCTTTGCCTCACAGTTCTGTGAAATGAAGACGACATTTGCATTGGTGGTGTTTTGTTTGGAGGTTTCGGCAGTCAGGTTGGTGGAAAGATCCACAAGTATATTTCTGCGGGCTTTAAACTCCTGACTGAGGCAATGCTGTAGTTCACACATGCCTGGTGGGGATTGCAGTCATTATGAGAAAGGGAGTTGAATTTTTATACACGGTACATGTTCCCTACTTTTATTTCTAGAGTTAGTTATAAATCGTGGTTGGGATATTTTCAGAATATTAGCTGTTAATGGCAACGGTCTCTCTGCAACACGTAGAAAAACAATTCTGACTGAGTAGATTTAGGAGGACGTATTGGGGTTAAGAGCAGAGTTTAAGATTTCAGTTGCGTGCTGGGTAGGCTAAAATAAATACCCAGGATACGCCTGACAGGTTGTATGTAAATTAGTCATTTTCTGCTGTGGATCTTCTACTATGCCTGCAAATGGCAGCATTGAGGTACTGCATGCATGCATGGTGAAAATACTGTTTCCTTTGCTTCATTCTGGTCTTTGGGGGGAAATTTATCTGAGGGACAATATAGAGTGATCCATCCGGCCATCCCACGTAAGGATGTAGGTGTTCATTTTGTTTATTTGAAGAAAGAAAAGGGGAAAAAAAAAAAAACCTCAGTACACAAAGTTTATTTGGTTAAGTAGGACACATGACTTGCAGTGCAGATGGCCAGCGAACCTCTGTGTGAGCAGTGGGGCACTTATACTTGGAAATACTGAGATAGGGTCATTGCTTGAAAGGCTGCAAATGTAGCTTTCACTTGTGCTGCCTCCGGTATTGAGATTTATTCTGTTTGTGATTCCTGAGGGGGAAAACTGGTGCTGGGAATCCCATCCTGGCTCCTCCATTGGATAGCCAAGATTAAATTTAATGTAATTGTGTTTAATGTTTCTTTACCTGTTGTGGGCATACTGGTTTACATAGCAGGGAGAGGAAGTGTATGTGAATGGATTGTGATCTCCATGTTGAATGTGAAAAGGTTTAATTCTGTCAACACTTAATGCAATTTCCTGGGATATTTGTAATGCATTGTATAGAGTAAAGGACTTTACATATTTGCAAGTAGTGGTTGATTCATGGGGGTTGGTATGTGCGTGGTGTGATGTGGCCGCGGCAGTCTCTCATCTAGTCTCGGATTAGGGGTCTGTTCCTTAGGCATTTTGTGGTTTTCTGACAAGTTGCTAGCATTGACCTGAGGATTGGAGTCACCAGGTGGCGGCTTCTTGTGGAGGTCATTCTGTCAGGACTGAACACTGTTCCTGAACTCATACATTTGCATGGTGGGGCTACAATGACTGTGGACTCTGCATGGGCACCTGGTGTGTGGTGTACCCAGGATGTTGTTCTGACTTTGAAGGGAACAATTTGAAAGAAAGTCTTTGCTGGTGTACATGAAATATCCAGTCATTAAGGTTCCTTTGAAGAGGGACAAGAGGTTCTCTGTGTGACATGTATGGGCAGTCTATTCCAGAGTCTGGAAAGTGTCTGGTCAGGAACCTATCCCTACAGCATGCTTTGTTCATTGTGATGACAAGGCTTAGATCCCTGGAGCATGTGGTTCTGAGGGAGTGGGATTTCTTTAAGTGTGACAAGTTCAACAGCTTTTCTATAGAAGGCATAACATATCTGGGAAGTTTAAACCACTGCAGTTTTAGAAGTGCCAATCATTTTCAATGATTATCAAAACACTCCTTATACTAGACCTCTGTTCTGTTCCATCCAGGCAGGGCTTCATACTGGCCTATTTCTGAGGATGCAAATGGGGGAGGATGCTGAGATTTGCATTGTGGGTGGATTAAAGTTTTCAGTGGCGCAAGGAATTAATCTAGTCCAGGTTGTCGAAGCATTTATTGAGGAAAAAGAAAGTTATAAAGTCATAATCTAGCAGTGCGTTATTCAGCGATAACATAGGTTCATTGGTAAATATGTTAAGTGGGTACTGGAATGGTTCCTTATTTCTTAGCTGACAGCATATTTAATGGAGACCAAATGTTAAGAAGGTGGTCTACTAATATACTTAGGACCAGGGCAATACAGATGTCCAACAGTACACCTACTGGGATAGTTACATTACACCAATAAGTTGGAATTCATAGTATATTTCACCTGGTCAGTTCATTATTAGGATCATTACAAATCCCATTTCTATTGGCATTTCAGTTAACTGGTTAGGTTTTAAAGGTGCAAGAGGCTATTCAAGACTAGGCAGGATAAGGTACTACAGCAGAATATTAAGGTGGGGGGAAGTAGACCCTAACAAAAGATGTCTATATTTTATGATCAAGGTGTAATTTCGGTTATTAGTATAAAAGGCATAAGCTGTTCGCAGGATAACATATTGTTACAGGCCAAGTATGGGTGTTCAGCCAGATGTAGGTAAACTGCTTTCAACGGGCAGGAAAGAGATGGTGCTTCAAGGGGAAGGGCTGTAAGCGGAAGTTTTTGGTATGTGTATATCGGACTTGCAATTTTTTTTTTTTTTACAGGTCTGGGAAGCGCAGAATGGTGGCAATCAGTGGCCTGAAGGAAGTGAATGTAAAGGTGGGAAGAGTAGTATGGGCTCCAGCCAGTGAGATGAAGGTAGCAGTCTCAAAGGTGATGGAGGTTCTTGCGGTAGAGTGGTGTGCAATGACAGCACAGGCAGAGGAAGTGCAGACTGTAACGTTCAGTGGCCTAAAGCAGCGGCATTGAAACGTAGTGTTGCTGCGGGGTTTGGAGTTTTGCTTAATGAAGTGGTGAACAATATGGTAGCTGTCATACTTCAATTGATACTCAATAAGACATATCAGAGTTAGTGCATTTTGGGTGGTGTGTGGACAAGGGAGGAAACTGTATGTTCAGAGCAGGGTATTGCAGGGTCGTGGATTGTTTATGGGGAGTGTGGGGTTCCCCCCGTGAGTCGCACCAATTCCAGGATCATGGGCAGCTACTAGCTTAATGGCCCTACAGTGGTTTCAACTTAGCCATGTTCAGGTAGTTAAGGTTCCTTATGTCACATGCAGCACATGTTGCCCTGCCCAGGAGGGCATGAATTGTGTGGTCTTTCATGGGATTGAAGTCATTAATAAGGTAGACTTAGATGTCAGACGTTTGTTTCAGTATAAAGGTAGTGGGTAGGATGCCAGGATGACTATGCAATTGATTCATTATAAACATAATTTCAGTTAATCATTAGGAGATCAGTTGGGTGGAAGGATGAGTGGTAGTTGGGCATGATGGTATGTCACTTACAGGGACTTATTTTGGCGGTGGTACATTCCTGCCTGGGTTGGCAGGATAGGATGTCCTTGAAGATGTCTTGGAATGTGGTTATGTATGTTGGATGATTTACCTGTCTTTTTCTTTCTTGCAGATGCAGTCTTGAAATGCTGTGGATATAATTTGGAATAGGTTGGTATAAGGTGGAGCCTTCTCTACATATTAGATTTAATTTTGTCCTTTTCTTTATAGATCATTGAGGTGACAGAGGGGATGTGCAGAGTGGACTTTACATGATGGGCGAAAGGAACGCAGACTTGACAGGCAAGATTGAAGGCTGAGGAATGTGGCAGCTGATGGAGGGGATGAAAAGTTTGGTTTTCCAGCAGTGCAGCAGAATATGTATTCACAAGGTAATGTCTTGTTTGCTTGAAATTGTTGGGGAGTATCAGAATTGAACTACACATCATATTGTTAGCTGAGGTCTTCCTTGCTAGGGGTCGGGTAGTGTTGGTGATTGGGGTTGAGTATTCTTGCTCCAGTGGCAGGTGAGGTTTTGGTAATCATTAGGTAATTGTCAAGGGCTGGTAATGTCCATTTAATTATTGTACATCAAATGATGTTGGCTTGACCCTTCCCTTTGTGGGAAGTGGATTGAACAATTTTGGCTAGAAGGGAGGGGGAACAGCTTGGTCAGGTTGGTTGGTGGAGAAGAGGGATAGGCTTGCCCTCTTCTGTTCCCCCTCTGATGTCCGGATGTTCATTTCAAGGATCTGGGGAAAGGAAATGAGTAGTTGGAGGAAGCTTGCTGAATAGATAAGCAAGCCGAGGTAAGGATGGTGTTTATTTGGTGGATGGTAATTCAATGGATGGTATATGAAGTGAGTTGGGACGCTGCTTCATAGGTAAAGTAAGGGAGCAGAGGTATGGACCCTGCTTGTTAGGCAGGGTGAGTAGTTACGCTGCCCTGATTTAACATTACAATGAATGATGTATGAAGTGAGATGGGACGCTGCTTCATAAGTAAAGTAAGTAGAAGTATGGAAGCTGCTTACTGGGGCAGGGTGAGTAGGTACGCTGCCCTGATTAACATTACAAGGATGTTATGCTGTATTCTAGTATCAATTATATCATGAATAGTTGTAATTAATAAAGTTGGTGATCAAAGCTATGTTATGGAAATCTAACAAAGGTCGCCAAATGTCATTTGGTGTGATGTGTGTTATTGAAGGGGACCAGGACAACCATATCTTTGCATAACTCCTATATATTAACTAACTCCTTCATTACCAACTACCAGTATTAACTGTGTAAGGAGCCCCCAGGACCTTATCCATCCTAGGCAACACCAAAACCTTAGACCCAAAACCACATGGAACCAATGGAAAGGCAACTACCTACCATCATCCCAACAGCAGCCCTATATCAAGTCCTGACTATCCTGCCAATCCACCAAACTAACCAAACATAGTACATAATGACCATCCTAGCCTTTGTTGACCCTCACATTCAAAACTAAACACGACCCCACATAAAACTTTCAAAACTGTAACCTTTACTGAAAGTCCGTTCCAACTCAAACTATCACAACCCTTTCAAACTTTAATCTAATAGCAATCCTGCCCTCACACCCTTTATCCCATGATAAGCAGTTAAACATTAACCGACCAGCATGGCATTTTAGCAGCACAACCACACCAACCATATCACTAGCGTATTAAACAATTGAAATAAACCTTAATCTTTCTAACAAACATACCATAACCCCCTTTAAATTATATCACCCAAGAATTATTCCAGTAGATGGACAGCATGTGACCTCAAAAACCCAACAGCTACATGCCCCTTACTCTGCTGCTTGTTCTAAACTTCTCATTCCAAGGTTTCCTCATCAGATAAGTTTGCAAGAATAACCTACATCTTCAACAAAACCAGCAATGATGTCTTACCTAAGTTTTTTTTATAGGGTATACCCGCCCACAGTTTCCCACATATCCTACCCAAACTCACCTCCTGTGTGTACCAAAACATTCCTACCAGCCCAAAACATAATTACATTGTTGACCACAAAACACTTTCAAACCTGGAATTGGTACTCGACAACAGCAAATCATAATTGAGCAGTTTCATCTCCGAGGAAAATGCCACCTTTCTGAACTTCTTTTCATTCAAGCCCCCAGTTGATGCCAATTGATGCCCATTCCGCACTTCCTCATCTGCGACCTCATTATGAGCCAATGGCCCCACCACTTAATCGACACAAAAGCATGATCATCTGTGAATTCAATGCATCTCACCACTGGAACTCGGCCCACTACCATCTACAAAGAAAAGGACAAAATTAAACCCTTTAATAGGAACGAGAAGGCTTCACTTTATACCCACCTATTCCAATTACAGCCACAGCGTTCCAAGACCCGATCTGCAAGAAAGAAAGAAAAAGACATATAAAACATCCAAAATACATAACACATTCCAAGACATCAAGGACAACCTATCCTGCCAAACCAGGAAGGAATGTACCACCCACACTCCCCTCCATGACAAAGCAGCCATAACTGAAGCAATGCTTCCTATGACCCTATCAAATACCCAAGATAATTTATCTACCAGTGGAGTATATTTAAAGTAAACCCCACACCTGCAGGGACCTATCCCTATCCTCAGCCCGGGTAACTTTGCAATTCCAGACCACCTGAGCTGTTGGACACTTTCACCATGACCATTTCACGGAGAGCCACATAGCCCGTGAAACCCTCCTTCACATCAGAAAACCAACCAACAAAACAAGCTCTTCGTACCAACTACCTTGCTGTTTCTCTCACTCAACTATCCACCATTAACTTCAAACTCACATCCCCCAAACAAGCTCTTCGTACCAACTACCTTGCTGTTTCTCTCACTCAACTATCCACCATTAACTTCAAACTCACATCCCCCGATATACCCCAAACCACAACCCAACCTTCTCCTGGCTGACAACATGAAAGGAGCTCACCCGCTACCCATAGCAGTTAGCACAATTCCATGTCAGAATAATCATCATCTTATGAATAACGGATCAATTCAGAAGATTATACCAACAGCTGAGTGTCTAGCTCGCAACTAATCCAGCGGAAAGGCAACAGAATCAGTGACAACTCCCAAATAGTAAGGGACGATCAGGGAGACTTTTCAACTAGGAGTGCTGTAACCCGAGGCATCACCAGAATAAACCCGTGTGAATTGATATCCATTTCTAGGCTAAAACTCCAAAGGGATAAGATACATTCGTATAGATA
Source organism: Protopterus annectens (assembly GCF_019279795.1). Classification (NCBI taxonomy): domain Eukaryota; kingdom Metazoa; phylum Chordata; order Ceratodontiformes; family Protopteridae; genus Protopterus; species Protopterus annectens. The sequence continues at coordinate 1,006,857,591 of NC_056745.1, forward strand.
ATTCAAAATATCTTACTGAGAGTTGTAACTGCAATGAATATATGGTTTATGTAAATCACTAATGCTTCTCCTATAAATAGTTTTAGCAGTGTCATTACCATCAATGAGCTGTGACATAGCATCATTAACTACCCTATATGACCGGAAAGTATACGACAACACAAAAGTTCACACTTAGCTAGTCAGTTAGAATCAATAAATACTGCTAGACAGCTTATTATACATATAATGAGCAGAAAAAGACAGATCATACTCCTCAGCTGCACTGCAGGATAGACTTAACTCCTAAATAAATACCATCCCAAACAGCATTATTGTCCTCACGAAATATGAAGTTGAAAGATATGACGGCCCCTCTTCTGCCCCTGTGCCACCACACATGCGCAGTGACACCCATCCACAACCAGGCTCACAGCCCGCGAAAACTGGCTGCATCATTTGAAGAAATTCCTCACAAAATGGGCACAATAGACTGCCCCTACAAGCGAAACCCAAACCCAGTTGGAACTGAATTCATACTCCACCCCACCTAAAAACTAAGTATATATCTTTTTTTTATCTCCATATAATTCAAGACTTTACAGGACAAGTAGGACTACCATGAAGCTGCAAATCCCTACTATACAATCAATGCCACTTTACAAATCATTGCTTACTCCCCAGATCTAAACAGCCAACAGAACAAGAGGCCCTTCTCCAGCATGAAGTTTATGAAAAGCATGTCGATTAAGCCACAAATGTCTATTATTACCCTCCAAACTCAGCGTCCATGCCAACATGTGTCCTCCGAAGTTTACGAAGACTTATACTCAAATGCACCTGACTACCGGGAGCCTCAGTCTTCCGATCATCCCAGCGACCTGCTTAAAACCACAAATTCATGACCGGCAGACCAAAGATGCTATGTAAAATCTGGCTACGCTGTGAAAATCTGGACAATCAAGAGCCAAGCCAGCAAGGAAGTCAAATTTCTTTTTTTTTTTTTTTAAATAAATAAGTGCCCACAAGATATACGTCGGATCCCCCAAGTGCAGCAAACCCCTCCCCCAGCTATAGTCACTGTGTTTGTTTTAGCAATGATCTCAACCTCTCAGCACAAGAAACATGACAAAATGATATGAGGGCTCAAATAATATTGCTCCTGCAATAGAAACAGCCAACAGAATTACAGAATTGCCATACCCTAAAACATCTGATGGGTACGAAGTCTGAACCGATATGTCAGCATTACTAACTTCAAGCTAAAATGATGAGCCACTAACCTGCCAGAAAACCACTGTGTTATGAGAAAATAGGAGGTGAAATCTAGACGACCTGTGAAATTCCATATTGTGTAGAGGTATGAGTCCATAGTTGCTACAATAAGTGATACTCGCGGCCACTCCACCTCACAGCACATGAGCAGCACTGCCATTATTCGTCGGCAGCTCCAGATATGTTCTTCATTGAGGGGACTTGCTAATCCCATATTCTGCTGTCCCAAAACCAGCAATGAGATGGTAATCCCTTACTGGGAAAAAAAAAAACCTCCCCTCGGCTCTTCAGACTGAACAACCACCCCACAGCCCCTAACCCTAAATCTTTCAAACTGAACCATCAGAAACCTTGCACAATCTACCAAATCACAGACAAATGACCCTGTAATAAACAGCTAGAATTACTAGCACATCCCCCAAACCATGAACTAACTAACCTTACCTATCTCTGCTATGCCACAAGGCCTACCTGACCACAGCAGCAGTACCTAATGTCATTTTGGACATAAACCTGCACTGTAGCAAGTACTTAAGCCCCTCCACACCATTACCTCATTTCTTCCCAAACATTCCTCCTTCCATTTAACCCTCTCCATTCTCAAACCCTCTAACTTCCACTAGTATATTTATCTAACCCCTTCCTGAAGATGTCCCGGGACAACTTGGTTTGTTACCAAACTTCATTTATTCTTTGTGGTAGGAACATATTGCAGTTTTTGCCAAATGTGTATACTTTTGTTGTTCTTGACATCTGGTTGCCGCTTCGTAACCATGTGGCTGCTATGACAGAGGTGTCCTGTTTCCATCTGAAGAATATCACCAGTATCATGTACCTGATACATCCTTAGGAGTTATGTGCTGTAATCCATGCCTTAGTTTACTAGTGCTTCAGTTACTGAGCCATGCATTACCTTTGGCTTCCTGACACTGAGATAGTTACTGTAAAACTCAATAGATAAACATCACTGCCAGCATATTACGTCTATGCTGCAGGATCAGCAGCAACTCTCCGTCTGAAATCAAATCATATGGACAGTTTTTATCCTTTCATGAAATGATTCCCTTATTCAGTATTGCCTGCCATGGGCATTGCATTTTGGGAGTGTCAGTGGTTCCTTATATAAGTCTTAATCTCCTGGTGTACAATCTTTTGTATAGCAGGGTTCCTCAGCTCAAGCATCTTCTTCCTTTCATGCTGAGTGACAGCTCCACACCGGCATGCTTCAAGAACATTTTAAAGTAATTAAATATTTGAACTTCCCTCCATTGACAACATCTATGAACAGAGTTACATTTGACCTTGAAATACACTTGTCTATAATTAGATGTTATCGGCTTATTTATATGTGCCTTATCATTTTAACTTTGCACATAATTATAAACACTTTAATAAAGTTGAATCTGAATCTGAAAATTCTGTTTGTAATTGTGTGTTGCAATATAATGCAACAAGTATTGCATTGAAAGTGAAAAAGCTGCAAACAGATGGCATGCACCAAACATTACTAGAAAAGAATTATTAGATCAACTCAAAGCTCAAAACTGTCGCTAATTTTGCAGAACACCTGTGATGTTATCTTATGCTATCACTCATAAAATGTTGGATTTTCTTCTAAGTCACTGATGATTACAGTCAGTCAATAATGCCTGACTTTAAAGTTCCATATTTCATATTTTTCACAGAAGGCATGCTGTTACAAAATCCATTATTCTGTTGACTTTTAAGTGAATTACAGCAATACTTAGAATTGTGCATGATTTGGGCCTTTATCTCTCATTATTGCTTGACTTTGCTCCTGACTTCTGAGCAAAGAAGTTGAGATACTGTATGACTTCTGACAGCAAATCCTAGCTTCTTACATAGATAATACGGAAAACATTACAACTTACAATGAGTATACTTGTATGGTGATGTACACTGAAATGGAATGTAGTCCACTAAGCCAAAGGAATCTCACACTATGATCTCTAACATCAAGAAGATCCAGATAAACTGTGTGTGCAAACTTTTATCAATGTCTATCAGATGCAGTTTAAATTCAGACCAATGTTTAATTAAATGAATAGATTCACTACATACATTCAGTATAGGACTTAAGAAAATAGATCAGACAACATTAAGTGAGACATTCATATGATAAAGTAATGCCTGCAGGACAAAAGTGAAAGAAACAGATGTGCACGTACTAATTTCCTTAAAAGATAACACTCACAATACAGATTGTTTATATATATATATATATATATATATATATATATATATATATATATATATATATATATATATATGCATAATTTAGGTAAGAATTTTGTGGATAACTGCTATTGGTGTGTTGTGTGGACTAATAATTCAACTGTTAGACTTGTCAGCTTTTATTCTATAGATATATTTAATATTTAAATGTAGTTAAAGTGACACTTTGCACTGCAAGAAACTGCTGTTCTGTCACTGAAAAGCATCACCGCATCTACATTCCACTTCAGTTAAGTCATTTGTGCACAGAGTGGCATAAAGAAAACATTCTTTTTCTTATTGGAATAGAGTTTGGAGGTCACTGCTTGGTGTTCTCTCACGGCAATCATTTTCTTTTTTTCTCTCCCTCTCTCTCTATCTCTCTCTCTCTTTCTAGTGAAGAAAAGCTATACTTCCATGGCAACAACAATGCTGGCTTTATTTCAATCTTCTCTCTTTAAGCCTTGGCCTCTCTGATTTTGCTAACTTCTTATTTGGGCAGTCATTAAGCTTGTCTGTCACAAATTTAGGCAGCTTTGAAATATATTCCTTTACTACATAGTTGTTGGCATTTGACATCTTCTGAGAAATATGGTACTTTTCTTTACAGAGACATCATCTTAAAAATGGACAGGATTTAAGATAAAAACTGAAAAGCTATATTGTGCTTTATCATTTGCAAATATGTTGTATTAAGAAAGAATATTCAGTAATGCTTTTTTTAACACCCTTATTGAATTATCACTTGTGACATAAGCAAATTATATACTTAGTAATTCTTGGAACAGTTTTCACTTACTTGTTTCTGGTCTATTAATGTTTCTTTCACTTATTAAAGTAATCTTAGCTAAGGTTCATAAAAAAACATTGTACAACTTGATACATTGGGTACATTGTTATTATAACTAATAATGTAAAATGCAAGACAAATACCAATGAACCTGACACGGGCCAGTTCACAATAGTCTAACTGTAGTATTGAATATTTAACTGTCATACTAAACACAGAAACATTACTTTTTTTTAGAAAACTGGGTAGAATAAAACAATACATACCAAAATAACTTCCATATACGACAGTAATCTGTTCAAAATTATTGTTTGAAATGAAAAGCTTCTTAGCAATTTTTGTTTCGTGTGGATAACAGTTTATGCCACCTACAAATAATGATGATGTGAATGCAAGTCAGAATTACAAGAAGAACTAAAAATTAAGCAAGTACAGCTTACTCATACATAGATAATCTATTCCTCTGAATGCATGTAATATATTCTTCTGAATGCATAATTTATTTATGTGCAAAGACATTGTGTTCTTTTTATAGGTACGACCAAGACATATGAATGCCTTAACAAGGACGGCTAGTGCAAAGGCCAGGTACAATTACTGAATCTCTTTGCAGGACTAACTTTATCCCCTGCACTGACCATAAACCAAATTTTATAATGGATCCGGGTTAGTTAAAAGCCAGGAACAGAAGAAGAATTTGAAGCCCAATGACCCATCTCCTTCCTTCGATGGCTACATTGGCTTTCATATAAAAGTAATCCTGAAGCAGAAGGCTGATGCAACAACAATGGAGGCATGTGTCATTTCACCAGGGTGATAGGAAACAGCAACTTTTATTCTGCAACTCACACCTGTCACAGTGTAAGAAAAAATACTTCCAGATGTGGAATCCAAACATTTATAATTTTGAACTTCTTGCAGGCATGGCATGAAGGCACAGTTACTCTGTCCTTAATAAGTGTTGATGTCACCTCTGCTCAAATTGCCATCTGTGATAAGCTGAGCTGTGTTCTAATCTATGTATTGAAGGACACATTTCCAGGATTGTTAGGATAATTTTATGTATAAAAGGATACTTGCTAAGAGCAAGCGTCTGCTTTATATAGTACTCTTGGCAGTTTGATTGCTTTAAACAGCTTTTTAGTGGTATGTTAAATGGATAACTGTACATGTTAAGAGATTTTAAACATTTATGTCATTTTGTTACTGCACTGGTTTTATAGAAATCTAGTCTATTCATTCAACTACTTTCATGATAAAGGCTGAATTTTTTCACATATTACTGGGTGATCGATATGAAGTTAATACATATATTATCACTAATTGTTTTATAACAGTTTCAGAATGATCCTTCTAAAATGTTTAAGAAAATCCGCTTTATGTATGTAGAAAGTGATGTTTACATTTTAAAAGTGAAAATGAGCACTGTGCAAAATAATGAACATATTTAATTCAGCTATGTTGGGATAAAAGTATTTTAAAAAAGGTGTAATCAATAGCGCAACAAAATGCAATGATTCTTCAAGCTTTTTGTTTATCAGTGCTATTACAGTCAAAAAGGATACTTTAGTGACCCAAAATGTGTGAAAATGAAGATTTCACAATTAAAACAGTTGGAACAAGCAAATTCCATTTTTAGTGATGACTGCTGTGAAGTCACAAATATTTAATTCACAAGTTGTACAATTATACCAGCCTCACCATATCAGCTAGAATTAGCAGGCTTTGCATTCTTCAACATGTGTTGTCTGTGGTATTATGTAAAATCATGCAACATTTCCTGTTAGTGTAGTGCATTTGTTGCTACAATACAAAAATAGAAAATTGCTGGTGTATGTATGATGCGTACCATTACAGTAAGAAATCTATCAGTTGGCATTATTTGTTTGCATACTTCGTTAAAGCTACTTCAATCGTCAGCTGTTTTTGTAAAAGATGAATGACACTATTCAACCATGGAGTTGGTATGTATAAATTAAGAGGTATGGGGAGCTAAGCCACCCAGATGTAGGGGGGGGTGCATGGGAGCTTGTACAACTGCATTTTTTAAATACATTTTTAGTTACAGTTATTTGAATTGGATTTTTGGATATCTGTAACTTGAATTTTATTAACTCAATTAACACCGGTAAAAATGTATTTGCTTTTCTAAGCAAATTACTTCACAGATCATCCATAGTCAAAACTTCTGAATTAAGTAATTGGAGAAAAATAACATTATCATGCTATTACTGAACAGGATTTTTTCCACTGGTGAAGTTTGATTTGTCGCCTCACATTTACACATTTTTTTACAAACTGATTAAGATGTTCAGGCTCCCCAACAAGTCAGCTATGGTGACTCACACAAAATGTAAACTACTGCAACAAAGCAGCAAGCCCGAACATTATTAAATGTCATTCTATAAATAAATAAACAAATAAATAATGTTTCAGTTTCAAGCTTTTAACAGGATTCTCCTATCAGGACGCCTTACTCTGTCCTTCTATATATTGAATTGAAACTTCCACTTTGCTAATCATTCCTAGCTATCCCCTCCTTCACTTATGCACTGACATCATTGTAGATTATTGAATCATCTTCAAAAGCCCCTTTTTCCATTCAACAGCATCACTTAAAAAGCTAATAAAAAGGGGCAGCCTCACTAAGAACCTGGTAGTAGGCCATGAAATGCATAGATTTGCACAGAGGTAAGCCTGTCTGTCACTGTTTTGTGCAGTAAGCACTTTGTAATTACTACAGCAAACCTCTCATAAAAGTGGTCCTATTTTTGCTTTTACATGGCTGTACAATTAAATATCTTAGCGGTCCACGCTTGTGAACCTGTTTTAATCTACTACTTTCAAATTCCAGCCTTACAATTGTTTTATTTCTTTCTTTTTTTTTTTTTTTTCTCTAACTAGGCTGAATAACCCATTTTCAGTGGAGGTCAAGGAGAAAAGCTATACAAAAAATAATGTTTTATAACTATAGGTCTAGCACAGAATACAGTGATGTTAACATCATTATTAACCATAAACATATATATGGTTCTGCTGCGAAATGCTGACTGCTGTCAATAGTTTGACAGATCAAAAAAAAAAATGCCTGAAAACAATAACAGTGAAAAACTCCTTTTTCTGTGCCTTTTTTTTTTCAGGGGACCAAGCCCCCCACCCCTCTGAACTTGTGTGTGTGTGTGTGTGTGTGTGTGTGTGTGTGTGTGTGTGTGTGTGTGTGTGTGTGTGTGTGTGTGTATATGTATGTATGTAGATATATATATATATATATATATATATATATATATATATATATATATGTGTGTGTGTGTGTGTGTGTGTGTATGTGTGTGCATATATACCAACTCCACGGTCACACTTACTTGAAGGAGGGAGAAATCTCCTGAAGCCTTGCTGTCACACAATTAGAAATCACACTGACAATGATTTGCAATAGAAAAAAGTATTCAGCATTACACAGTTTGCTTTCTTTTTCTGTGAGCAACCTACACTCGGGGAATTTCTCTGGGGATTGTGTACAGTAGCCCATACTTTCATACATTTGCAGTGCCACATGCAGATTTCGTTCAGAAGATGGATTGATGGAGACAGAGTTTATACAGGTTGATGTTTATACATATACTTGAAAAAAAGTGTAGCTTAAAGTTTAGTTAGAGTATCAGAGAAAGAATGCAAGTAGAGTAATATTTAATGCAAAAAAGGGGGATAGAGTGATGCTAGGGATAAAAAAGAGAAGATAAATGAGGGTCATTTAAATAGTCTGAATGAAGTAAGAACTGAAGTTTAGATTACTATAATGATAGTATATATAGGTATTGCTCAACATGTTTTAAAAGTGGTTATCTATCATTTTGAGTGGGAAAACGATGAAATTCCATGTTTAGAGATACATGTGGTGTATAATTCATCTCCTGCATTATCGAGAACTTAATAGTCAGTAGAACAGATTTATTGCATAGTTCTCTGTTGCAATAGTACATTATAAGTGGTATTACCATACAGGGCAATATCCTAGATTATAAGTAAGTCTGTGAGCTGTGACTAGCTGTAAGTTAAGTAGTTGGGTAGTTCTAAACAATCTACTTCTTTTAGGACTTAACAGTGATGGGTTCTGTATCGGGTGTTAGCAGCACTTTTAGCTAAAATATCTCTAATTTTTTTTCAGTTTTATTCAAGTTTGCTAGAATACATAATCAGGGCCGGTGCTAGCATCTTGGGGTTCCCCAGCATGTTTCATGTTGGGGGCCCTACCCAGGAGAATATAAAAAGTGTGACCACATTGCCATCATGCCCCCTTCCCTATCAAGCTCATGCAGCACCATTTAACAATCACTGTGTAGTGTTACTGCATTCAGACCATTAAAAAGACTTGAAATGTCAAGGTACATGCCGGCTGGCATTTACTACCAATGTTACATTATGACTAGGCCCTGTACCACAGCAAGGCAGCCACTCACAATGGTATACACACACACCGACTGGGGCTGTGCAGTGCTGCAGCATTTAATGTCACCCCGCAACAAGATGTTCTCCAGTTTAATTCTTAGCTGTGGTGCCTTCTGTGTGGAGTCTGTATGTTGTCCCTGCATTCACACTGATTTCCTCCCACAACCACATTCCAAAGACATGCTTCTGGAGTGTTTCTCCCTGGGCCTCTGCTAAAAATAGGCTGTGTCCTAGTCAGACTTTCCCAGTCAACAAATGTTAAATAAATAAAATAAATACCAATAAATTGTGACAAGCCTGTGTACCACAGCAAGGTAGCCACTCACAGATATACACACACACACACACACACACACACACACACACACACTCTGACTGGCATTTAGTAGTAATGTTGTTACATTATGGCAAGCCTCTGTATTGCATCAAGGTAGCCAGTCCCACAGAGGTACACAAAGACACTCACACAGACTCCCTCACACAGGACAGAGACAGAAGGCAGACATCTACACAGACTCACAGACAGGACATAGACACCCACACATGATGAAGACATCACTACAGTAAGACTAAACATTAATAATTTAAAATATTGGGCTTATGAACCAATAATGATGCTAGAATAAGATTTTGCAGTAACATGCATTGTGTGACCCCACATTTTTGAAGAACAGACCAACTAACAAACATCTGGACATCGTGCAACATTCTCACAGCCCCTCCTAACCTCTCAGCATAATTCCAAAGCTGAAAATAACTGCAGAACAAAGGTGTAACATCAAGGATAGTTACAAACATTGCTATGATAAACTTAGAAAGATATTAGAATAACAGGGATTGCATTAGCATTCATTACAATAATCAATGCATTCAACAGAACTCTCATAGTCCCCCCAAAAAGTCTCAGCACACTTCTTGAGGAGATACAAACAAAAAAAAAGACAAGAACGTAACATTAGGGGTTTAAAACATTGTGGTTATGAATTAATAAACATGGCAGGATGGTAGAATAACAGATTTTTCCAGTAGCATGCATTGTGTGAATTTACATTTTTGATGACTAACAGACCAAAGATACAGGTCAAACATCTAAACATTGTGCAACATTCCCACAGCCCCTTTCTCTCTCCTAACCTCTCAGCTTAACAATTCCAGACAAAGCTAAAAAAAAAAAAAACGCAGAACAAAGGCATAACATCAGGAATAGTTTGAAACTTTGCTATGATCAACTTCGATAGCAGAACAGGGGTTGCACTGGCACGCAATAAAACATCAGTACATTCTGCAGAATATTCACAGCCCTTACCCCCCCCCCCCCAGTGTCTCAGCACAATAAATCTGGATGAAGTGAAAGTAAAATAAAAACGCAAAGGCATAACATTAAAAACCAATGTGTTTATCAGCGAATATAGATGCTGGAATAACAGATTTTACATTAAAATGCATTGCATAACCCCACATGTTTTAATGACACTAGATAATCACCACACCAACATCTGAATATTGCACAACATTCTCACAGACTGAATCCCCCCTACCAACCTATCAGCACAATAACTCTAGACAAAGCAAAAAATTATCATAGAATAACGGCGTACCATCAGGGATAGTTGTAAATGCTGCAGGTATACACAATACTAGTATAACAGGGTTTGCATTAGTATATATTAAAACAACAGCCGTACATTCTGCAACATTCTCACAGCCACTAACTCCCCGTCCAACCTCTCAGCACAATAATTCTGGACAGAGCAACAAATTATCATAGAACAAAGGTGTAGCATCAGGCATAGTTGTAAACATTGACGGTATACACAAAACATACAAGCAGAACAGGGTTTGCATTGGTATACATTAAAACATCTGAATATTCTGCAGCATTCTCACTGCCACTATCCCCCCACTACCAATATCTCAGCACAACTGTACACAAAACAAAAATGCCCTATTGAATATTCTTATGCAAGACTAGATAAAAAACTACATTAGATCTGCACATTAATTACAAAAAAACCTTCCTTCCTCAGTCTTTTAGCAGAAGAATTCTGGACAAAGATAAAATAAAGCTGTTACAACCACAGCCCTCCCCCCAACAAATCATCTTAGCATAAGAACTCTGCAGAAAAAAAGTTATACAATCCTCTCCCTAGGTTTCCTCACCCCCCCCCCCCAGCAAAATATAAAGTTAAAAATAAACCCAGCAATTTACCTCTTCTGCAGTTGATAGAAGGCTGCTACTAATCCTCTGCTTGCTTCTGCTACACACAGACCAGACCTATTCAGCCCTTATAAATTGCCCTCAAAAGGACAGTTTTTCAGATCTTTTAGAAATTGCCCTTACAAGGGCAGTTAAAATACAGCTGCTTTGCTGGTCCCACTGCCGTTCCAGCAAAACATGCATCCTCCATCCATCCTCACAGCATACCTCTTAACCTCTTAGCTTGAAAAATCTGGACAAAGCCAAAAATAATAGGGGTACAAAGGCTTAAAAATAGGGACACTTTTAAATATTGCTCATATAAACTTATAAACTTGCTTTCAGACTTTGCTTTAACATACATTTTCTGAAGGATATAATTAATGTATAAGAAAACCACAAATTTTATGAAGAACAAACTAAAAATATAAAGCAAAAATCTGGCTATTCTTAAAACATCTGTGCAGTTCAGATGTGTGCCTAACACCGATAATTAAAAGAACTGACTCAACAGATCACATATTACGGTAAAGCCAATCAGGAAACTAGAACTTGCTTCCTTGACTGCTGCAGCCAATCAGCTCCCTTGCCTCACTGAAGCAGACCTGATTGAGTGCAGCTTACAAGTAAAGCAAGGGACCTGACTGGCTGCAAGTTCTTTCAGGGGGAAAAAGAAGCGGAATCACGAGATGGAGCTAAACAGTTGAATGAACGAGGCACCAAGCAAGGAGTGGAAGAGATGGCTGCTTCATATGGGGGCCCTCATACCTGGAGAGATAACTGGGGGCTCTCAGGGGCCGTGGGTTCAGAGGGTGCCTAACGCCAGCTATGTACATAATGCATATGGAAAAATAGGTGTAAGCATGTTCTAGCAAGAGATATTCTAGTAGCATCTGTGAGAGATGGCTCATTTATTGTAGTGTTTTGACTGTGGGAACAGTGCAGATAAGAGATAACTCATCTGCATTTTGAATAACAGTGGTAAGTTTAGTTACAGTACAGAGTTTATTTATGAATATGTTAAACAACAGTGGGACCAGGACTGATCTGTGGTGAACTCATAGACTGGTATGTAACATGAAAATTCCTGGTGCCGTTTAACAGTTTGATGTCAGTTAGAAAGGTACCTCTGGAACAAGAAAAGTGATGGTTCATTGTGGCCGAGGGATGAGAGTAATATAAGAAGTTTTTGATGTGAGATAGTATTGATGGCTTTAGATAGGTCAATTAACAGAGGAGAAACTAGGTTATTTGTGCTTTGATTAATGTTGATGAAACTAAGGAAGGCTGGGGTAGTACTGTGACTGGAACAAAAGCTGTGTTGAGTTTTGAATAGAAGGTCATTATTAATACGCTAGTTAATGAGCTGGATGTAAATATATTTTTCCAGGATTATTGACAGTGGTGATAGTGCGCCTTCTTTGAAGGTTGGGCATTGGGCTGGCAACTTGGCACCGTAAAATCCACTGTCAATCATTAGCGGACCAGAGTTCTGCTGTGGCGACTCCTAACCGGGAAAAGCTGAAAGGAGAAGACTATTGACTGTGGTGATAGGATAACAAACAATGAGTCTGTAATTTGGAAAAAAAAAACATAATTGAGTTACCACTATTTATGCAATGGGATAACATAAAGCATTTTGCAAGTTTTCCAAAGCCATAAAACAGCACTGAAGCTCAAACAGAGCTGTGGCTAGATCAGCTGGTACTCTGAGTGATGCCTCTGAATATGCTTCATCCAAAGCTGTGGACAAAAAAACAAGATTTTCAGCTAAATATAAAACAGGTATGCTCTTTGCTCTGTACACACTTTACAGGTACTTCCCTGATGTATGCTTAGATGCTTATAATACATGCACCATACAATGTATCAGACAGATAGTCTAGCTCTTTTCTACACTGGATCAATGAAATTGCCATTACATTTTTAAAAAGAATCTGATAACTCTTGCCTTTCAGCAGAAGCCAAAGTGTGAACACAAGAAAAGGAATATTATGTGCACTACTGCACACAAAGCAACTCTTTGTTGTCTTCACACACACAATGTCATTTAGGATTAAAAGAGGCACCATTGCAGCTGTATAAATACATTGTGAAAATGGTTGCATTTCCAGACAAGACCTTGTCAGCACCTCTTCAATTCCATGAGCCATTCAGCCAGACTGCTTGCCTGCAAAATAGCAGCCCTCATTATCTTGCATTTGCTACAGCCCTGAGCTCAAAATCTAGTCAAACGATGATCTAAAAAATGATACTTTGTCAAATTTTCCTAAATGGACAATTGGCTGAATTTTTATCATCTCTGTCCATAAAGCTGATGGTGACACACTGCCAGACCCATTTATTACTGCAGCTTTACCCAACCGCCATGAAAGCTTGCATCATAGGATCCAAATATTTATCTATATGATCTAATAGGAGATGTTACAAGGCAGGACATTGCTACTGGTATCATACTGTGACATGTATGCACTTAACTCTTCTTTGCCACAGGGTACAGTGCATAAAAAGAAACCAAAGTCATACGTGTGCTTCACATGCAGAGTAATATATAAGAAATTAATTAACAAACACAAGGTACAGTCCCTCCAAGGCAGAATAATGAACTCCAAGTAAAAACAAATACTGTTTAATAGGTGAGCGCTTTCAAATTTAACAACCGCTTCATCAGACAACACAGTGACAAAATTCTAAAGCTATTATACAATACATTGACCAATAAGAAACTCCTCTCAATTACCAAATTTCAATTAAGACAAGAAAAATTTTTTTAAAGTAAAACATTCATTTAAAATCAATGCTTCAATGGTCTCTGATGTAGAAATGGCTTAAGTGAGACCATATCACTGATACCAGGAAAAGTATCAGTCTTAAAAAAACAAAATCCATTTTTGGTCACATGCTTCCATTTTATTCCTTATGTCCCCTCCTCTAGAGTCTTCTGTTATTATTTCTAGGACAAAAAATCTAAACTGATGCTGTTCACCATTTAACTCAACATGCTTTGCCAGGGCACTAGTGCTTTTATTATTCTTAATATCCCTTTTGTGTTCAAGTACCCACTCTCTAAGTGAACGATTAGGTTTGCCCACATAGTAAGCACTACACAGAACATAAAAGGTATAATACATGATATTCCTGGTGCTACAGTCAGCATAGAACGGGAACTGTACATAACAACCATGTGCAGGGTGCAAAAAACTAGATCCAGTGAAAATAAATCTACAGGCTCCACACTGCCTGCATGGAAAAGTCCCTTCTCTCTGTGAGTCTATACCTGGTTCCCAATCCTTTTTATAACATAACTGTCTCTTGACTGACATATTCTTTTTATAAGAGAAACTTGGTCTATCTGTTACTATGTCCCTAAGCTCATTATTTACATAAAGGATATTCCAGTTTCTCTTAATAATGTTGCAAAATATATTCATACCACTACAGAAAGTCAAAGGAAACCTAACCTTTCTCCCATTTACATGTTCCTGGGTGGTCTGCACAGGAGTCAGGACTGTACATTATACATGCAGGCAAACACACACATACGCATACACTCACATACACACACACACACACATGCACATATCTATCTAAATATATGGGCTCACAGAATTTAGTCAATATGTGTTTTCATCAATGGTGGAGGAAGCTGGTACAACTGACCGAAAATCAACTGATTGAAAAATGTTGGCTGTTGAGTGGCATGTGTTGATTTCAAGGTCAATAATTTGGGTCTATATTAAAACAACCGCTGTTTTGAGTGTTCGCACTTTAGTGCATTCGCTCATTACGTGTCGACCAAGAGGTGTTCGCTGAAACACCTCTTCGGTCTTTTAATATAGACCCAATGATTTATGCTTTCTATGGAAATTTCAAAACCTTACATCTGAGAGTGTGTGTATTGATATATATATATATATTCATATTCCCTTATATTTGTTTCCCAGGATAGTGCACTGATCTATATTGACCAATTTCAGGCTCAGCCTGGGTGAAATACAAAACATTTCACAAAAAAATACAGAAATGTAGGTAATAACAGAATAGTTCAGATAAATTACAAGAAAAAAAATTGTGTATATATACATTCCACTGAATAAGCACAGTGATGTGAACATTCAATCAGAGTATAATGTACAGTACACACATTACTTACTAAAGTGTGTCAATTTTCAATTAATCTTGAGAGGAAGAGACTCAGAAAGGAGATAGGTTAGGTGATATATCCTGTTTTGAAGCAGCAAGATTTGGCTTGGTATAAGAAGTGTTTATTTATTTGCATTCTGAATTTGGAATAAGTGTTGATTACCTTATTATTGGTGGTAAGAGCTTGCCAAAGTGTAGATACCTGAGAGGAGAAAGCATGTACAGTGCTGTGGAGTTTGGTCCTACCGTAAATGAGAGTTGATTTGATATTGTTAGTAGTCTTTCAGGTTGCATGAGGATGTTTTTTACATGTTTTTTTTGCAAGAGGACATGAAGTCTTGTTGCAAGAGGAGTAAATGTGTGGAGTTGGAGTAGTTTGTAGAGTTAGGATACTAAAAGTAGGTTAGATCTTTTATTAATGGTAGCTACTTGGCTATTTCTAGAGTGGCACAGCGATAGTGATAGGGAATTCATAGATAGGGAGAGAGATATAAAATGTACAGAAGTAATACTGCTGTAAAACCACAGCTTATGCAACTGAAGTACAAAATGCCCCCTCACTTTGGCAACAGCATCCAAATGATGCAAAGCTAAATGGACAAACTAAAGCTTCAGCATGAAATTCAAGGGCTACATGTTCTGAATTAGTAATCCCATAAAGGCAGGGAAAGTTGTAGAACAGGGATTATGCTCTGTTGTTCTGTACCTTGACAGCCACTGTAGTTAAGGAAGCACATGGGGGCAGTATTAAGCAAGTCTGAGTATTAAGCAGGTTCTGAATGTGCATGCATATGGAGTTATGTTGGTGTACAATAAACCACTAACAACTTGCAATCACGTGTCCACTCATTATTCAACGTGGTGTCAGAAGTGGGATGGTAACTAAGTCTCATCCAAGTGTAATGATCGACTGAGTTGCAAAAGGTACTTGAATATACATTGATGGCATGGCAGAAGGATTTCGGAGACACAAACTGCTGGTGTTTAATGGCAATGCAACAGAGAACTAGCAAGTGCTTGCACAAGAATATGATATTTTCATAGCAGCTGCACATTCAAACAAAGATTCATGCACACAAGCATTTATACTTCTCAATTTGGCAAGCTCGGAGGCTATCGAGCAAGAATGTTCTTTTGTATATGCACCCAATGTTTATGCAGAAGAGGGAGAAAACTTCTGTGTCATTGCTCAAACTGAAATGTGCCAAGATCTGGAATGCTTAAAGCATAAATTCTGACAAGTCTGTAACCCCTAGATCAATATAATGATGGAGAGGCATAAATGTCTGTACTGGAAATCAAAAGCATGGTGAAACTATGGAAGCATATGTCACTGACTTAAACAAAGCAAAGACATGCACATTTTGGGATCTAGAAGATGATTTAATAAAAGACTGCCCTGTATGTGGCATTAATAATGATGCAGTGAGGAAAATTCTACTATGTGACAGTGAATTAACACTGAGCAATGACATTGAAATTTGCTAGATCCATGAAATCATGGAAAAATACTAATATGCTTGCTGTATCTTCTGCTGCAAATGTCAACAATGTGCAATAAAAAACTAAGACAATATGGTCTCATAAGTGTTAACTGAGAAGTTATGCCACACCACCTCCCATTGTTAATTGTTGTAATTGTACAGGCAATCATGAATATAAACGAGAAAAGTGCTTAGCCTATGACCAGCAGTGTCACAAATGCAAAAAATGGAATCATTTCAAAAAGTTCTGCAAATCAGCACATACTCATAAGTTTTATCCAAAGCAGGCAGTGGAACAAATTCAGACTGTATGGCGGTGATGAAACATTTCATGCTGATGTTGGTTCTGTGATCAATGAAACAGTTGACAAGTGGATTCCGACATGTCAGCAAAGAGTGAAATATTTTGCACTGCACAAATTAATGGGAACTCAGTAGAGCTTAAAGTAGACACTGGATCAAAATATAATGTCATGTCAGCAGAAGCCTATACAAAAGTAAAAGCTGGAGAGAACCTTGACTCAAAAAGGAGCATAAAACTAGTTGTTTATGGTGGCAAAGGAATTCAGACAGATGGCACTGTAGTCCTTTCTTGCCATTCTGCAGGTAACATTAACTATGATTTACAGTTCTATGTAGTCAGAAAATATGTATAGTCATTACTAGGCCTAGAAGACAGCCTAAGAATGGGACTGATTTCGCTCAATAAAGAAGTTCACCATCTAAATACAAATGAAAATTACAGTTTTTCACAACACATTTTTTTAGAAATATGCCAGTATCTTCAAAGATGAAATTAGTAAGATTCCAGTTACATATTCCATAAAGCTAAACCATGAAATAAACCCAGTTGTTCGACCTGCCTGTAAGATCCCAGTAGCAATGCAAAGTAAAGTAAAAGCAAAGTTGGACAATGGTGAATTTAGGTGTTCTTAATCCTGCAGCAGAGCGTACTGAATGGGTATCATCTATGGCTGCAGCTCATAAGAAAAGCTCAGATGACATTCAAGATTTTATTCATGTAACCAGCAGTCCAGACTACCCACGATCTAATAGTCTGACTGAACATGCAGTCCGCGCTGCAAAGCACTTAATGGAAAAGTCCAAAGAGATAGAACTGATGTATTCCTCAATTTACTAAACCTTCAAAACATTCCCTGTGACCAGACATTTGGTTCACCTGCTCAAAGACTGATGTCAAGATAAACATGAACAACACTTCCAGTCAGCAAACAGCTGTTAGTACTAACATCAAGGACTAATAAGGTAGTCAAAGCTCAACTATCAAAAAAGCGCCACTCGCAGAAGTTATTTTATGATAAAACCAGCAGACCTCTTTGACCACTGTTGCAAGGTGAAGTTGTTAGAATGTAGACTTCAAAAGATGATGATTGTGTAGGAGCAGGGAGGGACATTTGTGTTGAACCAAGGTCCTACCTAATTCATTCAGAAGGAGTAGACAACAGATGAAATCGCAGACACATTTTGTCTGTCCAAGAGACAAAGCCAGAACAGATTGTGTGTACTAGTGATTACAGTTCCTTGATTGAATCACCAACCAATCAAATCCAAGAAGGCAGACCACCTTGTTCAAACAGTTCTGAAATGCAAAGTAATGTTTCAGTACTGAATAAACCTCTGAAGACAGTTCCTGTCTCTAATGTCAAAATCTGTATGTGACATGGGCAGGAAGAGTCTGCAGACCCAGTCCTAAATATATAAAGTGAATTGCACCTGAAATCAGACAGGCTATGTTGAACTGTTAATATGATGCTTAATTCTGGAATGTGTTTAAAGAAAACATTGAAGCAAACTTGTTCACGTATTTGAAATAAGGAACAAAGTTAAAGAGGGAGGATGTAGAACAGTGACTATGTTCTGTTTTGTATCTTGACAGCCATTGTTGTTAAAGAAGCATGTGGGGGCGTGGTATTAAGCAGGTTCTGAATGTGCATGCAGATGGAGTTATATTGGTGTACAATAAACCACTGATAACTTGCAATCACTTATCCACTTGTCATTCAACAAAAGTAATACGAGTAACAGTAGCTAAACACATTGGACCTCAGGTAAACCTTCACAGTTAAATTCATAAAGCTGTAAAACTAGTGTTATGGAAGACACACAAATGTTCAGTCCCATCTGACCATCATGGAACGTGCTGCTATAACTGCTGACCACCAACAATGGGCAGAGAAAGTAAAGAAGTACAACATAACACAATAACTTCATCATGAAACTTCGTGCAATATTTTTTGTTAATATTGAGCTTCATATAAGAGGATTTAACTGTGGGGCATTACCTGGGGTACAGTGTGCCTAGCTAATCCTACTGTGCTGGTTTCTATGTCCATGCAGAATAATCATTCAGCAAAGTTCACCTTTGGCTTCCATTAGGAAACTACAGTTTAGCCTTCTAGCTATGTGTCTTTTACCAATATGAAGCAACTTTTTGTACTTTGTTAGCCATGACCTAGCCATGACCTTACAACACCATTCCATACATGTATCTGTATCTATTTATCTATAGGTTCCTGTCACTAGATTGAACACAGTCTAACAAAAGAAAGAATACCGAGTATCACAAGTCAGCATTGCAAGTGTCCAAACATCTTGCAATATATTGATATTGTGTGTGTGCATGAGAGGAGCAGTGTTAGAGTTAATGTGGCTTTATAGTTATCATTTTGGTTATGGCTTAAGTTAGTGTTAGGGTTACAGTTAAGGTTAGCACCCCTGGCCCCTGCATATCACACCTCTGGACTACTCATTCTCACATATGCTGATACTAACATTGAAACTGAACTTAGTTTAAGCACTTACTATCACTGGGGGTGTTTTATGGTCAGGTTAATATAGTATTTGATGTGTATTTTGTAATATTTAGGGGTTGACAGGCACTCTGATCTTTATAAGTTATATCTCTGTCTATCTATATGTTTACATACACACACATGGCTATAATGCTATTTATAGTTAAATATAACCTTCTAGATTACTATTTTATTAAGGCCTTTCCTTTTTGAGTATTCATAGCATGCTTCACATGCATAACATCATTAAAAACCAAGTAAGAACAATTGAGATAAAGTTTTTAACAAACTGTATCAGGTTCATTTCATATCAAAGTCAATGTTTTAATCAGTAAGCCACTGTCTTGCAATGCAGAGACATTAAAACAGAAATAACTGTCTTAAGTATAATGCCTTCTGTATGTTATAAGCATGTTGGATGACTTCATTTCTCATAATAGACTATTTTTTTTCATTTAACTGAAATACAGCATTTATGGTTCAACTTTAATTTACCTTTCACATTCCATAATATGTATGTGTGTGTGTGTGTGCGTATGTATGTATATATATATATATATATATATATATATATATATATATATATTTATATATATAGTACTTATGTATTATCGGAACCAGATTCTTCATATACTTATGCATACTTCAACTGAAACGAAGCCATGCAACACTGTAAAGTGTTATTGAAAGTCCGTACTGCTCATGAAAAGTGTGGGTTACCTTCAGGAAGAGCAGAAATTTTAAAAATCCTCTTCCTGATTTGTGTGCTGTACAGATGCACGCTTCAATTGTCAGGGTTGGCATAGTACACACTGAATTCTGCAGGACTGAAAAACAGGTGTAACAGCAAGTTTAACAAAGTGCCCCTACATTGTGCCGGTTACATTTAACAAATGTGATTTATTACTAAATAAACACAGACCACAAGGTATGTCAGACTTCACAAAAGGTAACTGTTCTGACTCATCAACGACTACTGCTGTAAGTAACAGCATGCCTTTCTTTTCAGACTTAATCTCCTTCACAGACAGCACCCCACATGTTGAATTAGGTCCCTGCCATCTGACTTGTGGTCAGCCTTGCTTGAGGTGGACAGTAAAGGTGAAAGGGAAAAAAAACGGGAAGAATGATAGCAGTTTTGGAAGTTGCTTGCGATGACAGGTAATGGCAGCAGTGCTACAGCAGAAATGCTTAAATTGTATAACTGCGGAAAGAAACTGCCTGTGAATGCGCACAGCTTACTCAGCTCCTGATACTTAAGCAATGTAATGTGACAGTAGAAAACACTTAGAATATCATTGCTGAGTCTTAAATAGCCTTGTTTCACTTGTAGTGTGATATTTTCACAACCACGAAAATCTGGTTGCTATAATACGCAAGTACCATATATATATCTATATATATATATATATATATATATATATATGTATATATATATAGGGTTCCTATTAGAACGATGAAAACGCATTTTGTTGAATGCGTTTTCGTAGACACCTAAAGAGCAAACAGGCAAAACAGCGAAGCAGCTTTTCAGCGAATTCTTTCCCTGGCAAAGAAGTCACTTGACGGCTTCGTTGTTTTGCCGTGTTCTGCACTGTAGTGTGGTCTCAGGGATTCCCTTGTCCGGTATAGCTCCCGAGCATGAATCTGCAACAGTTACTGACCTTAGGGTTAGGGTGCGGGTTAAGGTAATTGCATATGTATGAAAGTGTTTACTGTTTTTTTTTTTTTTTTGCGTTAGATGTATGGTTGAGTTATGTGTGTATGTGTTTTCAGCTGTTTACTTTTGTTTTGGGGGGTAGAATTAGGGTTAAGGTAAATGTGCATGTGTTTGGAAGTGTTTACTGTTTTTTTTTTTTGTTTTTGGTTGGAACAGCAATTTCTTTCCCTAGGAAAGAAATTGCTGTTCTGAGGTGCTGACATTTTCAGCTTTCGCTGAAAAAGGCTCGATGAAACATCATTCTCTGTTTTAAGCGTTCAATGTTTTAGGATAGACCATATATATATATATATATATATATATATATATATATATATATATATATATATATATATATATATATATTATACACACACACACACACACATTATTTTTTTTCCATATAAGCACCTCGGAGGACTTGGGCGTTGCATAGCCCCCTTTATAACTGTGAATTGAGCAAAATTCCAGTAACATTTTTGTGCTTTCATTTGATTCTAAGCACTACTCTAAAATGTAAGACAGAACAGCTGACATATCTCTGACCCTGCCTAATGCTGCTAAGCACAACTACAATTTCTATGGATTCATTGCTTTGCCATAGTGCTAATGTTTTTTTTTCTGTGCTATAATAATTTCAAAAGCTGTTGATATCAGCAGTATTGCAAGCACAGCCATCTGCTCCCTGAAGCCCATTCCTTTGCTATTGCTCCTTTATAGGACTGCACCTGCATATACATTATGCCTGTCATTCAAACAACTTAGATTCTTTATTTAAATGACCCGATGTACATTCTGGAAGCCTCATCAATTCATCTCCTTTAATGTTACAGGGACTCTTCTTGCTGCATTCTAATATTAGACAGCTGAATTATGCTTCCATTTGAATTGTTATTAGACTACATCCAGCAAAGATATTTTAACTCTCAGCCTATTTGCTACTGAGGCATTCAAGCACCTTCAAAATCATTTTTATAAGTTTTCTCTGGGAAAGGGTAAGTAAAGGTCATGACATAATGTGTATACACACACGAGTGTGCTCATGTATGTACACACACACACACGCGCACACACACACACACACACACACACACACACACACACACAAATCACAAATCAAAATGCAGGAATGGAATGCAGATGAAGTACAATTAAATTGAATGAAAGACACATCCCTTTCACATATCTCTCTTCTGAAATGCATTGAAATGCCTCCAGTCACCAAGATTTTCATATGAGGTCTATTAATTGCTCATATGCTAAATGAATTATGCTAAATTTATAATATTTTAGTCACAATAAGCACTTCTAATAACCATTTTGTTTACTTAAATATCACGGTCATAAGATAGTTTATCACATGCATTATCATCTTATATGCATAAAAAGGAAAGTTAATTTCCTGCATACTAGCAAAACTGCAGGTGAGTGTGTTACAAATCAGTGCATTACAATGAAAAAAATATATAATTCTGTCTGGATGAATATTCTAGGTATGCAACAGTAGTCTACATTCTTTGAAGCTGAAAACATTTTACAGTGCAGCTCATGAGAAGCACAGCTAACTAAAAGTAATCAGAAGATTTAAAAAACATTTTGTTTTGAGTTTATAACTTTTTCCAAATTGGAACACAACATATGAGTGTTGCAGTGTTTTGGACTAGGTTAATTCTGCCATGAGAGTGCACACTAAGGTTATTTTTCTGATTAGCTGTATACATCATGCATTACTAACCTTTCAGTTTATTCAATACATCAGCATTGACTATTCCCATTCTTCCCATGGGTGAGTTACTCTTTATATCTTTCCCAAACTAACCAGGTGAGTTGACCACTTACTGGCCACACCCCCCTTAAAAAATGTCACTGCTGGTGAAAGTGTATTGTCAGCTGTGCATGTGAAAATAACATTCCTCTAGCCATCTTATTGTTCCTCAGGCCCATCAATTCCAGCTGCACGTTATCCTTAGTTGTAAGAGTCTGGTATTCTGACTTCAGTTCTGCTCACTCAGTTACTTTCTTATACTAATACAGCAAAATTCCCTAATTACTAATCAGCATCAGAATGTTATGTATTTTGTCACTGAATGTTTTTGAATTAAAAAGAAAACCACATATAATAGAAACAAGAGACATCATATAACATGTGAAAATACACAACAATATGCAAATTATGGCTCATGCTTGCAAACTCTTGGGGGTGTTTTCATAAAGGCTTCTGTGATGTGTACACAATTCAGTTATCTTTTTGAATTTAGAGACAGACCTAACCAGATGCTCCTGCATGAAGACGTGCAGCACTGCTTTGTGCTGCGTCGGAGCCATCAAATGAGCCAGACTGAAGGGGAGGTATATGCTGCTTGGCTTTGTGCTCTCTTTTGGCTTTGACTCTCACCATTGGTACCCATTAAAACACAATAGACAATTGATCTTAATAGCAAATGGTAAATGTGCACTGCTGCACTGGATAACAGCCAGTCCTTTCAACACCCAGATAAACTCCAAATTATCCAGCTACAGATCAGAGCTATATTCCCAAGAATGCCATCAGCATCAATTAACTTTTGGTGCAATCTTAATAACAGTGATTGAAGCTTAGCGAAAATTATTATGTAAACACACACACACACACACACACACACACACATATGCACACACACTGTTTTACAATGGGGATGATAAGTGGTGAGTCCATACCACCACTGACTCCTTACCAAGATTTAAAATGTGTCATCATCAGTTAACCTAAGTTAACAGCTCCACCTTCATGTTTATGCTTTAAATAAGCCAGCCTGTAAGTGTTTGTTTGGTACCAATTAGCACAGAGCGGGCATTATCTCAAAGGCAGGTGCCAACAGTTTGTTAAAATGTTAAATGTATATCTTCTTACCAATAAAGAAACCATCATCCACAAGCATTGACAGTTATTTAAAGTAAATCATTTAAAGCTTTTTTTCTTTTCAAGAAACTATGCAACTAGTAGAAGGCTTGCACTAGAAAGCAAATTAAAACATTCAAAAGTTTAGTTATTGGTTAGAAAAACATCTAACTCTTAAATTAAAACCTCTCTGCTTCTACATGAAGATACTCTGTGCCCTCTCTATCTCTGGTCTTTAAGTCCTTACAAGTAGTAGTTCTTCCCAGAAGGTATCTCAAGCAGATCTCAAGCACAATTGTTAAAGTACCAGAATTAACATAATCCCCGTATTTATAAATACCTAAAATCATGATTTCACAATGTGGGAGGGGTAAGATTCCACCCTCTAGAATTCAATTAAGAAATCATGATATGACCTAGTGTAGCAACTTTCTAGCAACAAACTCTGCAGTGCTACAAACAGTTGCATGTTAAGAATGAAGCCAGGGTTATTTAAAGTGTGATGCATTTCCACAGAAGTGAATGCAGTTACATTTCATGTTCCACATCTCTTTTAAACACAATGTTGTTATTGAAAGACAGATACAATAAAACAACTTTTATTTTTGTCTGATTAAGAAGTATTTACTCACATGTTGTTTTTTTTTTTTTTTTTTTTTGATATAACTCCATAATACTAGTCTTCTTTTTATGTAGTTTCATTTTGAAAGACAACTGGTATATTACATCCTTCCTCACCTGTCTTCTTCCCTCCAGAACTCAAGAAATGAAACTTAAGGTCAACAGCAGATTTTATGTTATAGTTGCACTGTTTTTGGTTTTGTTTTGTTTGTTTGTTTTTGTTCTGACATTGAGAATTTTACTTTTGTAGTAGAACAGAACACTTCTGCCATTTTTACCTTGCATCTGTTTTGTCCTAATAATTAACCCTGCCATTTTGATCTGACAAGTCTCTGTTCCTAGACTGTATTCTTCAGTTTGGGTATATCCTGTCTTTATCCCCTACCTTAACCTTTTGATACCAATACCACTCACAAGCTTTGCAGTACTATTTTACATCTTTTACAACTATTAGCCGATAAATATTTGTGCATTAGCCATCTTTTTGGGGATTTATGCTCACATGGCCCGAAAACTTTTGGGCAGAAGTATCTGAAGACAGTCTCTTGAAACTACTAACTGCTGCTTCACTTCTTTCTCTAGCTCCTTTTTATGAATCCACTTTATGTACAAAATTAAAAAAATAAAATAAAATAATTGTTCTTGACAATCTTGAGACCTCGTTGCTACCTCCATCACACTTCATAAACGTCATTCTGAGATCTGTGCCTAGATTACCTTAATTTTCTTTTTGTGAGTCTCCTAATTCCTTTTTTTAATGATCTTCAGAAACTGCTGAGAGCTGTATGTCAAATTTAGTTCACTGTTATTGTTTTTGAATTTCCTTTCATTATAGGATGCGCAATGGTTGTCAGCATTACTCTGTCTCATGCTTCTGAAAGTGTGTAACATTTGTAGCAATGCCCTGCCTACCTTCAGAAGGCATGGCATAGTTATCTTTCAAGCTTCCATCAGGGAATGCAGCTTAAGTGCATATGTCTATGCCGTAGGATGGGTATTGCCATCCTCCCCATATGTGACATCAAGAACTCAAGCTGCTACTTGATCTCATGTCACCCAGGTTGTAGTGAGAGGTTTATCCCTTTATAACACTGATGCAGAAATAACAATAGTTACATCTGACACTGTATCCCTTAGCAACAATTTCTCTACCATCTAGTAGGTCACGCTTCTGGGAAGCATCTCATTAAATATGACTGGCCAGAATTGTTTTCTTACTCCTAAAAGTTTCTTGCCTCTAATATTCCAAATTAAATTATCGGGTTTATCTTTGATTATATCATCCCCTCCTTTCGGAAGAATCAGACACAGATTGTTTTTAAAAAATATGGGTAAGAGCGGTGGCCACGAAAATGTCTTTTTCTAATATAAGTACTACAGTCAAACAGCATGTGTTTTTGTAGCCACTAAACTGTGAGTGAGCCTACTGGGAAACTTCTGATAGGCTGAGAGCCATGGCATGCAATTATTGGGGTTGGCTATATTCTATTTAAATGAGTTTCTGATAGGATGAAAACCATGGCATGTAGTTCGTGGAGGTGGTTTTACTCTATTTAAATATTATGGATAAGTGATCAATTAGTTTCTAAGTATTACCATCTGGAATCTGACCCTGCCTTAGTAGGGGAACAGTGTTTAAATATATCCAAGTGTTTTAACAACATATTTAAACAAAGGGTTACCAGTGTATAAAAAGAAAGCACTTTTGCATGAGGTGTTTCCTCAGATCCATCTTTAACAATGTACATACAGTGGTAAAATCAGATTATTTAGTAAGAATCGTCAATAAAAAAATGTTTAATAATGGGTCAATCGTTAGCTAGATCAAACCTTGCTTCAAGATTGAAGTGCCCAAACCTTGCTTCAAGATTGAAGTGCCCAATTTTTAACACTTGCAATAACTTATTAATGCTTTAGCTCTTAATTTGAAATTATCAATGAGTACCCATGCCAGTTACCCACTTTCATTGGGCATATGGAAGTCCGATCTTACATGTAACCTGATTCTAGTACTGTGACTTTATTGCTTTATGTTAGGAAAATCAGCGAGCATGAAATGTGCTTTTAAAACATTCCAGATAGTGGTGGATTACCAAGAACAGACCTGAAGTCACCTAATATACATGACAAAAGCATGCACCATAAACAACAGATTAAGTAGTAGCTTTTGTTATTAAGTTTCCTTAAGTTCAACATGCTTTTAATGGAGCACATAGGTTCATAGGTTCACACTAGGCTATCTGCCCTAGGGCATTTATAAGCCTAGCCAGAGTGTGTTTGGCTTTCGCCACCCATTTTAAATTAATTTTGCTATGCCCTTTTTCGAGGTTAGTATACTGTGGCTCTGCCTAACAGTGACACAGAAGTGATACCCAGGGTAAACCTACTATCTCCCATCCACTCATCAAGATTCCTCTTGAAGAGAGTCAATGAGGGACTCTACCTAACCTGGACTGGGATTTTATTCCAGAGTGAAGGGAGCCTCTGGGTTATGAATCTGTCCCTCCAGCATGTCCTATTTATTTCAGTGCTGAGGTTCAAGTCTCTCAAGCGCGTAGCTCGATGGGATTTGGATTTTCTGAGGTGCAGCATGTCCATTAATTCCGGGTTGGACATGGCTTTATACGTCAGGCACAGATCGCCTCTGAGCAGGCGGTATGCCACTGAGTAGAGCTGGAGTTTCTTTAACTGGGCAGCATATGGCATCTGTTTGAGGTACTTTTGGGGTCTTTCCAGTTGCTGCAGGTGCCTGGTAAGGTACATCCCAAAAGGGGCATTGTACTCAATTATGGGCCCGATGAGGGATGAGTAAAGAGGCACGATGACCTCCCCTGATCTAGATGTGAATCTCTTCATGATTAGGTGGGCTATATAAAATGTTTTTCTAACCACTTTGGCCACGTGGTTGTCAAATGAGAGATTGCTATCAACTTGGGTCCCCAGGTCCCTAATTACTTCTTCCGTGCCAATGGATTACCACCTATGTGGTAATTTGTGGACACTTTGTTTTTGCCAAAGGGGATGACTATACACTTTTTGGCATTTAGCTTGAGGCCATGGCTCTGCCACCAGTTGTCTGTTTCTATGAGGCCCTTTTGTAGGATGCTTGTGTCAGCTGGAGCGTCTATTATGGTGCCCAGTTTGCAGTCATCTGTGAACTTAGTCAGCCACAGTCCTTCCGTGTTAGCCTGTACCTCTGAGAAATATATATCGAACAAGAGAGGTCACAGGACTGAGCCTTGTGGGACACCACTTGTAACTGGTTTGGAGTATGACATGGCTCCAGCAATTCTAACCATGTGGGTTCTGTCCTTGAGCCAGTTTGCAGCCCATCTAGTGACATAGGGGTTTATATTTAAGCTGGTGAGCTTATCTATAATGAATGAGTGGGGTATTGTATCGAAGGCTTTTGCAAGGTCCAGGTAGGCTGTGTGGACCACCTTCCCCTCGTCAATGGCCTTGGTGACTGTTTCAAAGAAATCGGCCAGGTTTAAGAGGCAGGATCTGCCCTTAACAAAGCCGAACTGGGTAGGATCCAGTGTCTGTAGGTCCCCAATATCTTTATTTATGAGGTCCATGATGATCCTTTCCATTGCTTTGCAGACCAAGCTAGTCAAGCTTATGGGGCGATAGTTTCCAGGATCCATTGCGGCACCACCTTTGTGGAGAGGGACCACTGTTGCTGTACGCCACTCTTTGGGTACATATCCTGTAGTAAGGCTGAGATTGAACAGTAGATTTATGTTTGGGTTTAGTTCTTCTTGGATTTCATGTAGGACGCAGCCTGGGACACCGTCTGGTCCCACTGATGCTGTGTTTTTTGCTTTGGAGAGGGCAGCTCTTACCTGAGCATCTGAGATGTCAGGGGGGCAGCACTCTGCTGGGATAGATATTTGCCCTTTTGGTGGTGAAGGGGGAGAGAAGTTTGCGCTGAACCTGTCAGCTAGGATGTTGGCAATGTCTGTGGGTTTGGTGTATTTTTTGTCATTTTGGACTAATTCTGAGCATATCTGGGAATTCCCACCCAGGTTCCTAAAATAACTAAATAAAGCCTTGTGATTATCCTTAGTGTCCTGTGCAATTTTTCTCTTGAAGCTGGCCTTAGACGATTTTATGAGTGTCCGTAGTTTTTTGCTAATACTGATCAGAGATGCCTTCCCTTTTTGGGATTTTGCTCTATCATGTAGTAGTTTCCTCCTTCTATTGTATAGTTGTTTATGGCTGGGGTCCACCAGACAGGACGCCTAACCTTGGAGGATTGGGTCTTGGTTTTATTTGGGATTGCATGATCCATGCATTCCTGAAGGTGTTCATAGAATGCATTTATAAAGGATTCTGCGGTCTGAGCCGTATTTTCCACAGGCGTGGGGGCTTTGAAGGATTCCACCTTGGTTTTGAGGAGTGTGAAATTTGCTTTAGAGAAGTTTTTCACTGTTGTTTTCTGGGCAGGGGCTGGGGTTGGGATGTGAATATCTAGTGAGATTAGTTTATGGTCTGATCTTACCAGTGAGGGATACACTTCTGGTCTGGAGCATAGAGTCCCCATGTTGGTGATGATCAGGTCCAGTATGTTTTCCCCTCTTGTGGGAGTGGCAACAAGTTGTTCCATAGCATTTGAGTTTATAAATTCTAGGAACCTTTGGGCTAGGGTGTTGGAGCTAGAGTAATGCTCCTAGTCTATGTTAGGGTAGTTGAAGTCGCCCAATATAATGGCGTTTCGAGAGACCTTCATATTTTCCAGTGTTCTCAGGAAGGCCGAGTGGGGTCTTGGGTTTGGCAAGGTGGTCTGTAGCAGGCTATAAACTGGAAGGCAGTTTTACCCACTGTTAGTTGCACATGGATAGTCTCTGATACTTCGTGCTGTGCCACCAACCTGGAGGTATGGGTATCTTTGATGAATATTGATACTCCCCCTCCTTTTGTGGTTCGGTCCAAGTTTTGTGGCTGAAAAACATGGTATGAGGTAAAACCTGGTACTGCTGGGGTGCTCTCGGGAGCCTTGAACCAGGTTTCTGTTACTGCACAGATATCGATGTTCTCCATGCTAAGGAGAGTTTCGAGTGAGTGCATCTTGTGGTTTAGACTTCTGGCATTGAGTAGCATTACTCTTAGTTTCTTATCCCTTGTGATATCTATGGAGGTGGGTTTGTCTTTTGAGCCTTGCCTAAAAAAGGCACTATGGGGGTGGCAAGAGCCTTTGCCAATATCCGAAAGCCTAGGGGTGACAGGTGCAAGCCGTCCCTAGCAAAGCATCGTGGCTTGTCGAGCATGTCATCCCAGGCAGACACGCATTGGATCCCCTTTGAATGACACCAATACTTAAGCCAATTGTTGAAATTTATCATCTTGTCTTCATATTGTGACAGCATTCTTGGTGAGGGTAAGATGCTACTCAAGGTCAGGGTCATACCAGCCTGGGCTACATGCTCAGAGAGCTCCTCTATGTCTCTTTTCATGTAGTCCAGGGAGGTACGTCTCAGGTCATTCACACCTGCATGGTCAATGACTGAGTCATATTTGTACTTGCCTTGGAGTGACCCGAGTGCTTGTGTTATGTAGCAGATCCTAGCACCTGACAGGCAGCTCACCATGACCTTCTCCTTGTTCAGCCTGGTGAGCGGGATGTCAGTGTGCCTGACGATAGAGTCACCTATTACAAGTGTATCAGGTGTGTTGTTTAGCCTTAAGGGCTGTGACTGTTCGGCACACTGGCTTTGTGAGCTATGTGTTGCACGTGTTTTGTTTTGGGGCAGCGGTTGCTTGGGTGTCTGCTTTGGAGGTCTCTGCTGCTTAGGCAGATTTTTATTTAGAGC
The DNA here is from genome assembly GCF_019279795.1 of Protopterus annectens. NCBI lineage: Eukaryota > Metazoa > Chordata > Ceratodontiformes > Protopteridae > Protopterus > Protopterus annectens. The sequence goes on from NC_056745.1 coordinate 1,006,887,964, forward strand.
CTCCGAGTATGTTTTTGTGTGTTTATGTGTTTGGTTTGTTGTCGTGGTAGGTCTATGTGAGACTGGAGTTGTAGTGAGTGTGGTTTCCTTCTCCTCCTGACTGGTTACACCAGTACTGAGTTGAGAGAGCTTAGCCTCCAGTTTAGCTATATGGTTGCATCTCTCACATGTGCTGGAATTTGTTGGGAGGAGGAGAGGGTTGTCTGTGTACATGAGGCAGTTGTAACATTGTCTCAAGATTCCCAGATTCACCAGCTGGACCAGAGAGGAGATTGATAACTGACCTTTGGACATGCTAGAATAGTATTGGGAATTCCTTTATAATTGAAAAAAAGGGCCAATGGGGAACAAAGTACTCAAGGGGAGTTTGTGAGGGTGTAGTGCTTTTAATTTTTTAGTGCTGACTTATATAATTGCTTTAGTGAGCAAGTGCCAGGCTTCAGAGTGGGAATAGGGTGTTTATTATGAGAACTAGATCAGTTCTAAGGGAAAAAGTGAAGAGCAGACTTTGTGGAACTGAGAATGGTTTAAACCCAATTAAGCGGCGCTGCCCAATGCTGCACTATGCGCAAAATCGCGCAAAGCTGTGCTAAAGCGGGTTTTATACAGGGGGACTTGAAAGAGCTAAAAATTGGCCCAAAACGGCCAATAAACTACCAGATTCTTGTGCTGGGAACACTCCTCCAGGGATAAATAGGCTGCTCCAAGCTCCCCACTGCCACTGGTGAACAAAGAAAACTCCCTTTATCCAAGAAAGGAAATGGGCAACACAGGAACTTTCCAAAAGTCCAGAATACAGCAAAGCCTGTATTTGGACTACTCTAGGTCAGAAAAGATGGGAAACAAGGATACATTTTTTTTTCTTTTCTTTTCTGATGTTTAGTCCTGGCTTTTTTCAAAGTATTAAGTTGAAGTTGCCAAGCAAGTCCGCTTTTATACAAAAAAGAATTTAGGTTTCCATAGATGGGCTCTTGTTCCACTGTTTCCAGCTCTCAGAAGATACATGTTATCAGAATAATTTGAAGTATCTGCAGTTTCAAAATAAGAATCTACTAATGTGCTGCCACTTTCATTATATCCCACATGGGGCTTTTGTTCTCTAACATGTCCAAGTGGACAAATAGTAATACATGCCACATCAAGTTATATGGGAAATAGTTTATTCCAAGAAGATATTGTGCACTTGACCCAATGTTTTCCCTTTTTTTCTTGTGTAACCTGCTGTGAAAGTTTAGACTGACCCAACCTATTCCCTGACACCAGTATGAAGTCTTTGAGTACCCACTTCTTATTTATTTGTGCCCTACTGGCTAAACAAAGGTCACCCCTTTTCATTTACTCAGCAATGCTACACTCCGGTCTGTTAACCAGATTTGCATACCCTCATGCAAAGTACCGAGTAATAGTGTCTTTAACAAATGGTCTCCTAGCATTCCAAATGTAGTTACTTGTCATTCAGGCACCAGCTATGAAAGTCAGAACTTATTTCTGCAGTATAACTACTCACACTCTCATCCTTCTTCTTGTAGCCTGTTTCTCTCTTCTCTTGCTTTTTTTGCACCAAATGCTGCTTTATTCTTGCAGGCACATCAGCTTCCATCTCCCATCTCTTTAATTCCATCTGGGTTCTGAGATCACTTGGGGATAAACAGTCATTACACTGCATGTTCCTTACCAAGAGCCCTTAACTGTGTACTGTAGTTCCACTGCACTGACCTTCACCTACACATATCGCTGATATCATGCATTCACTTAATTTTGCGCTCTTTTGTCAGCTAAGATAGTGACATTTTTCCTTACTCAACAGATCTTATTTTGACAGCTTCCTAAATACTCTAAGTAGAAAGAAAAATAATTCCTTTCCGAGATATAGCTTTGTACCTTTCCTTTTAGCAGCAATGATATAGGCATTACTGTTTTACAGGCTATATAAGTCACATTTCATGATCTGCCTACCCAATAGTATGTGAAATACAGGAGTATAATCTCATAGGCCAATATGTCACATTTCATGATCTGCCTACCCAATAGTATGTGAAGTACAGTGGTATAATCTCATAGGCTAATATAAGTCACATTTCATGATCGGCCTACCCAATAGTATGTGAAGCACAGGGGCATAATCTCAACTGCTGTCACACAGAACCTCTGGCAGTATAACTGCAATATGACTAGGGACTGATAAGCACTGGAATACTATGAGCACTTTTATTTTCCTACCAGAGTGGTCAAGTTTACTGTTGCTGCTAAAAAGCATAAATGGAACTGACTAACGTCCAAGTCCCTTTTGTAACACTGGAATATTGCCTAATGTTCTTAATAAACTGCCTACCCATAGATACTGTAGGCAGTCACATAACTGCCTCTTTTACAGCAGTAGTATACATAAAAGAAATATAAAAATTATTCTTTTGAATCTAAAGGACAGGACCATAACTGGTTCATCTTCTCCATTGTTGGCCCTATTGCCCTAGCTTATATTATAATGCAATTCCTTGCAGAAAGCTTCCAAGCTTGCTGCATAAATATGCTAACCAAAAAATCTACATCTGTTAGGAACAATGAGGTGAAACATTGTACCATAGTTGAAAGTACCGTGAGGCAGCTAATGAACAAGAGAAAGACAGATGAAACACAAAGATACTTCAAATGAAATGAAATTAAATGTATAAGCAAAAAAGGTATAGTAAGCCACAAAATGACTGCCAAGTGCAGAAAAGGCTTAAAAGTAAAAAAATATTGTAAAACACTGAAAAACAATCTGTTCCTGAATTTAAATAGAATTGAAAAAGGAAGTGAATTGGCCAGCCATTTTGAAATTTCCTGTTTAGAAAGTGGAAGTCTATTTTACTTTCCTTCAAAACAGAAAAAAGAACTGGTAATAATATATGAAGTACTTAGAGCTATCCAAATAGTATCTGTGTTTCCTGTAGACATCCAAAGTAAGAACAATCCTTTCACCCCTGTTTTGGAGTTCAGGAAAGAACACATGGAGGTGAATAGATTGATATTATGTAAATTGAAAAACTACTTTGAGGACAAATGAAGAGTATGTTCTTAAATTAACCTGTCCTTCTGGAAGACAAATCATGGTTGAACAAATATAAGAGCTTGCAACTCATGTACTCTTTTAGCTAGAGTTAGAGCAGGGATAAAAACAGTCTTTCATCTTATGAATTTCAAGTCAGCCTGAAAATGTACCAAAAATAGGGAATGATTAACAACTTTGTTATGGGTCCCATTGTTTTGAAAGACATACCTGTAAATCTCCTGAAACTATTTGTTCAGAATTTAATACAAATAATATTTAATTAAATTACTTACAATTAATCTTAACATCATTTCAAACTATTTTTTTCTTTTACCTAAGTATGCTTTACTTGAAATTCCTCAATGGATACTAATGATTATTGAAATTATGCACATTGAGAAATGTAATAATTTAATTTTGAAAATATATCAAATGTTAGTTAGCTAAGGATTGCTCAAAATTAGATAATAATTTTGGGACTTTTTTACTAAGAAATTTCCTATAGTTTTCACTGATCAAAGTAAAATTCATTTTCTTTCCCTATCAAAAATACATCTTAGATCCTTTATTGGAGTATATTTATTTGGAAATATTTATTTAGATCATTTATAACTCCTGCTAGGGTTGCTAAAATAACAAAACAAAATCTCTCAGGCTGTCAGAGATGTAATAAACAGACACAAGCCAAGTGGTCACATACATTTTATGATTGTCATACAGTATGGAACGTCTTGGAAAAAATACAAGATTTTTTAAAGCATTATGGAGTGACACATTTGACAAAAGAAACTGTTCTTTTTAATGTTCTAGGAATAGACAATCAAAAGAAAGACTTTTCTTATTTAACCTGGACTATACTTGCAGTGACCCGGAAAACCATTACTAGGAACTGGAAATCTCCTTCAGAAACAAAATTTGAAGACTTTCTTACTCTTTTAAAGGAAGTTGCAATTAAAGAAGTCAAAGTAAAAGAAACAAGAATTTTCCCAAAGAAACTACCAAATAATCTTTGGGCAAAGGTTTTGGCCCTTAATGAATCATCATCTTCATCTGCTTAATTATTTGGGCTATTATTAAGCTTATTATGGTTTAATTATTATTTTGTTTGTCTCAGGCATTTGTATATATTGTAAATAGTTACAATTTTACTTGTTCTTTATAACCATTCTTCATCATAATTATATTTTGTGTTATGTTTTAAAGTTTATTGTTGTGTAATCTTTACTCGTCTTTTCAAAATTTTAATAAAATATTAAAAAAAACCCTAAATGTTATAAAGGGTAGTATCATCACTTTTGGTGAGCAACTCCTCCACTCATCATACTGTGTAGACAACACATTTTGCAAGAAGGCAACATTAAAAAAAAGCAATTTTAATCTTCACTATCATTTATCATTTCCTGACATGAAGTCTTTATCAATGTGAGAGAAAGAAAATATTTTTTGTGAGAAGTATAAAATAACAATGATATGCAATAGGTTATATCTCCAATGAAAGGCACATAATGACAGGTATATAATAAGAAATCCTAACAAAGGACACGTATGTCAAATTAATGATGACATGTGAGGAAATTCTCTTTAAACTAAATCAAAAAGTGACATTCTAATGTACTAGCAATACTGCTTTCTCTCTCTCTCTCTCTCTCTCTCTCTCAGACACACACACACACACACACACACACACACACACACGCACACGCACACACACGCACACGCACACACTCATGATCTGAAGGCCACAAAAAGAAAATTAGAACATTTTTTATAAATTATAATTCTGCTGACAGAGCTGTGATGGAAAATCTTCAAAAGGCAAATTAATATGTGGATGAGCTATGAAAATTTTCCCCTAAGTGTAAGCAATTTTCTTCATACAACTTTCAGCCTCTGGCATCAAGAAATAATTTTCAGTACTGAATTACCTGATAAATATACCACCTTATGTGTAATCTAATATAAGGCATATAATCTAGTACTTTAAAATGATATAAGATATAGTACTTTATTAAAAAAGTAGAAAATAGCAGCTCTTGTAAGGAATGTAAACAGGGGGACACAGACAAAAAACATTATGCAAATACTGGCAGAAAAAAATCTGTGCTCTATACAAAGTAGGCTATAGCGCAAGGATGAATGCAACTAAACTGCTTCAGATACTGCTCCTGGAGCATTTCTCTTACTTTCCATGAAAATGAGTCAGTGAGGTTTATCTGATTACAAATACTTTATTACAGATCGTAACATGAAACAATTGGAATAATGGAATATATATATATATATATATATATATATATATATATATATATATATATATAATTATTTACTCAACTAAAATTAAAAATAAGTCACTGACATTTCAGTCTTGAAGTAGTAATCATTATCTATCTATGTATGTATCGATCTTTCTATATCTCTGTCACAGAAACATGTGGGTATGTACAGATAAACAGGTAGGCAGACATATAGATATAGCATATGGATACATGTGGTATATCTGGGCATTTACATCCAGAAACCATAAGTCATCACGGCATAAAACTTTTCCCTAATCTTAGCCCACAAGATATTTCTTGCATATTTGAGAAGGTACCCATATAATTACATTTTCATACTAATGTAGCGTAGGTTTTCACTCTGAATTTCAGTGGTCTGTGCAAACCCCAAAATCAGATGTCCTGATTACTGAAAAATTATCAAACACACACACACACACACACACACACACACACACACATATTTACACACAGGCACATGCATACAACAAATATAAAAAACTCACTTTTACACATTTAAACACTCTTTGCAAGGAGCTCTGTCCCTTTCACCCCTGAGGTAGAATGCTGGGTCTAAATATGCATCTCGGCCCTTGCTAATTATATAGACAAACTCTTGAGATCAGTCCACCTTAGATGCAGAGAGAATAATCCAAGGAACTGCTGCCTCAGACTTCGCATACATACCCGACACATTCACACTCAAAGTTCCTCACTAAAGAAGGTTCGAAACATGGCCTGAGAATTTCTGAATGTACTTGTTGATTTCTTTTTTATTTTTTCAGTACCTCTAATTGCAGCAGGAGGTAGTCTTTATAACTTTTTTTTTTTTTGACTGGCTTTATTTTAGCTTGGCTGTTGTGCTTTTAGAAAGGGAAAGAACATTTTTGTTTTTTTTCTCCAGGTTTTGTTGAGGTTTAGAATGATCATGAACTGATGGGTGAGTTAGATTTGGATTTGTTTTGACAGAGAAGGGATGCAGGTTCATTATAAACTACTTTGTGGAAAAGCCAGAGGAGATGTCGGTCTGTTGTTCATTTATGGAGAGCCAGTTGGTACACTGAACTGTGTTGCAGCAGCTTTCTTTTCTAACAGACAGGATTTTGAACTGAACAGTTTTGTTTAAGAGTGTTTTGTATAATGCTGAGTATTTTATTATTATCATAGTCCAGCAATGGCAGGGCATATTCCAACTGAGGACAAATTTTTACATATTGTCTTTCTTCCCTCTAGGGTAAGAAATTGTAACATTTTGAGGCAACCAAACAGGGTATGGGTGATTTTGTCAATTTTTTTCACTGTTTGAGGATATATGTAACCTGGGGTCTATTACTACATTTACTTATTTGAAAGAGATTAACTGCTCAGTTGTTGGTGAGTTATAAATCAGTGGAAAGGGCAATGAATGCAGTTTGCTTAGTTTTTGTGGAATGCCATAAAATATTACTTTAGTCTTTTTTGGGGTTTATGTTTAGCTGGTTAAGTGGTCATGACTGTAGAATGTGAAGGGAATATTACATTTTTTTTGTTGTATAGTATTACAATTAGTGAAATAATTGTAAAATACAAGGATTCAAGATTATTTAATTAACACTGTTTGTCTGGTGGGCAAAACTGTGAACAAATCTCTGAAAACCACTTTCACTAAACATAAAGAAAAGCTATTTTGATGGAAGGCTAGCACACCTACACCCCCCTTTAAGGGGAGATCCACCCACATCCCTATCTGTCAGTCTCTATCTATCTATCTATATATATATATATATATATATATATATATATATATAGACATACATACAGAGGTAGATAGACAGATTAGACAGATATTGAGACACACACACATATATATATATATATATATATATATATATATATATATTTATAGACACAGATATATATATCTATCTATATCTATATATCTATATATCTATATATATATATATATATATATATATATATATATATATATATATATATATATATATAGATAGATATACAGTGGATATAAAAAGTTTACACACCTCTGTTAAAATGCCAGGTTTTTGTGATATAAAAAATGAGACCACAATAAATCATTTCAAAACTTTTCCCACCTTTAATGTACAATTCAAATGAAAATCAAACAAATCTGTTAGGGGAAAAAATTAAAAAAATGCAATACGCTGGTTGCATAATTGTGCACACCCTTAAACTAATTCTTTGTTGTGTTTGCACACCCTTATACTTTGCTGAAGCACCTTTTGATTCAATTACAGCATTCAGTCTTCTTGGGAAGGAGTCTATCACCATGGCACATCTTGGCTTGGCAATATTTGCCCAATCTTCCATGCAAAAGCACTCCAAATCTGTCAGATTGCGAGGGCATCTCTTGTACGCAGCCCTCTTCAGGTCATCCCACAGATTTTCTATTGGATTTAGGTCTAGGCTCTGGCTGGGCCATTCTAAAATTTTAATTTTCTTCTGGTGAAGCCATTCTTTTGCTAATACTGGATGTATGCTTGTGGCGGTCATTGTTGTGTTGAAAGGTGCAATTCCTCTTCATCTGCAACTTTCTAGCAGATGCCTGAAGGTTTGGGGCCAAAAGGGAATGGCATTTGGAACTGTTCATAATTCCCTCCACCTTAAGAAAAGCAACCCCAAAGCATGATACTGCCACCACCATGCTTCACCATGGGGATGGCATTTTTTTGGTGATGTGAAGTGTTTTTGTGCCAAACGTATCTTTTGGAATTCTGGCCAAAAAGTTCAACCTTGGTCTCATCAGAGCATAACACATCTTCCCACAAGCTTTTAGGAGAATTGATGCATTGTTTTGCAAATTTTTAGCCGGGCCTGGATGTTTTTCTGTGTAAGAAAAGGTTTCCGGCTTGCAACCCTACCCCATAGTCCAGACATATGGAGGGAGAATATGGGAGATTGTTGTCACATGTAGTACACAACCAGTACTTGCCAGAAATTCTTGCAGCTCCTTCAGTATTGCTGTAGGTCTCTTGGCAGCATCTCTGACCAGTTTTTGTCTTGTCTTTTCATCAATTTTTGAGGGATGTCCAGTTCTTTGCAACATCACTGTTATCCCATATTTTCTCCACTTTTTGGTGACTGTCTTCACTGTGTTCCATGGTATATCCAATGCTGTGGAAATTGTTTGTACCCTTCTCCTGACTGATACCTTTCAACAATGAGATCCCTTTGATGCTTTGTAAGCTCTCTGCGAACCATGGGTTTTGCTGTAGCAGGCAACTGAGTAAATGTCAGGAAAATCCTACTAGGATAGCTGAACTTTATTTGAGGTTAATCAGAGTCTCTTTAATTGATGGTAGGTGCGTACCCAAGAAGACTGAATGTTGTAATTAACTCAAAAAGTGCTTCAACAAAGTATAAATTTAAGGGTGTGCGCACACAAGTAAATATTAGTTTAAGGGTGTACAAACTTACTCAACCAGCGTATTGTATATTTTTTATTTTTTATATTTTTTCCCCTAACAGATTTGTTTTTCAATTGAATTGTGCAGGTTAACGGTTGCATTAATGGTGGGAAAAGTTTTGAAATGATTTATTGTGGTCTCATAGGTTAATGGTCGCATTAAAGGTGGGAAAAGTTTTGAAATAATTTACTGTGGTCTCATTTGTTTGTATCACAAAAACCTGCCATTTTAACAGAGGTGTGTAAATGTTTTATATCCACTGTAGATATATGTGTGTATGTGTGTGTTGCACAACAGTGGAGAAAGAAAACACACTCACAGATGGTCTTAGGTGAAGTTGTGCCCTAGGCAAAGTGATAAATGGCACTTTCCCAGCTGACCAATGCCCTGTGCCTTCCATGCACATCACCCTCCATTTTGCCCTCCATCCTGGCATACTCACACCATCTAGATTACTTTCTCCTTCCTTTTGTCAATGTTTGCCTTATTCTTTGGTTTCTTCCTTCATTCATATATAAATACATCCGTTCATTCACTCAATACAGCATTATTTTATATATATATATATATATATATATATATATATATATATATATATATATATATATATTCTTTTCTAATAACAGTATAAACTGAACAAACAGCAAGAGGGTCAGCTGTATTCAATAGGCAGCTTCCACCTCTCAACAGACAGCAGCTACCCCACCAAGCAGTTGTACCTACTTCTCTGTGCATTTCAGATGATACAAGGATAACCATTTATTGTGCATTAGCTCTATTCCATGCAAACAGAAACCAGACATTAAAGTAATCCAAGCTGCATTGCACAAATCACATTAATCTTGCAAAGCCTGATGGTGACTGTTTAAACATAAGCAGCAAAAGGATCAGTTACTTTCCACGGGCTGCTCCAAATGCAAACTTGAGGACAACAAGAGAGTAAGTTATTTTCTACAAAAGACTCCCACCTAGCAGTTTTACATTTGTGATTAAAAATGATGGCCATGCATTGTGTATCAGCTCTATTGCATGCAAACAGTAGTCACACATTAAATCATTCTATGTTTCTTTGCACAAATCACATTAATCTTGCAAATACACCCCGTCCTACAAAGCCAGATTATGGCTTTTTAGACAGGGAAAACAACATACGTATTAGTTAATTTGTAGACACAATCCCCACCATCGCCAAATGGATATAGTTACATGTGCACTTCAGATATTCAGTAATAAAAATGGTGGCCCATTTCAACTTTATTCCATGGAAACAATAGTTGTATATTAATGCATTCCAAGTTATGTGAAATAAATCAAAGTAATCTTGCAAATCGGAATAATAAGCAAAAAGCTGTAATTGGTAATACACCCCCCCATACACATACACAGGAGCACACACACACACACACACACACACACACACACACACACACACACACACACACACACACACACACACACACACACACACCAGCATTTTCATGTTGATCAAATTCTCCGAGTTGTAACATGAACGTCTGCATTTCTGACACACTCAAACATGCATACATATCAACCTTTTAGTGACAGAACTCTGAACAAAGCCATAAATAACAGCGGCACAAATGCTCAAAATTCAGAACAAATGTTAACCACTGCACTCATAAATTTAGAAAGTTGCTAGAATAACAGGATAGAAAACCGAAACCCAAATCTTTACCTTTATTTAATGTCTTAAATCTTCAATTATTTGCCAGAAAAAGCACAAATTTTATGAGGTGCAGACCAAAAATTTGAGGTAAAAATTTGAAAATTCTGTGAAATTCTAGACTTATGAGAAGTATGTTACAGAACCAAGCCCTGTTAGATGTTTTAAGATTATAGTCAAATATTATGCTCATTTTGAATATCTGTTCCTTGTATGAAGCATTGATTGCTTTGTTCCCCTGGATTTTATTGCTTAAGTTAACAGTAAAATCCTGTAACAGTGGTATGGCTGTTTGCAATACATGAAAAAATCATCAAGCACAGCATCACTTACCTTAATAATGGCTTGCAGGCTGCAGTGCCCTGGATCACTGATACAGTTTGCTATTTAACTTGCTATCACAAAATAAAAAAATAGAGATTCAAAACAACTTCCTTGCTTACTTAACTTTGGGTCATGAACTACTTCACCTTAATCCCTTGGTTCTTTCAATAGGCTTACTTCACATACTTCCATTGATGCCCAGTCAGATCACAATTTAATAAGAAAATTCTGATCACACTAACACTGAAAACAGTACATAGTGGTAACCTTTTAAAGAGCCATAAATGTGATGAGAAAAGGAAAAACACTATAAAAAAAAATAATCAAATTGCTACAGGGAGGGTCAGACAAAAATTCCTTCTGTCACTGGTAGTGTCAGCACTGGACCTAATAAATGTAATTACCAAAAAAAAAGTGGTACAGTTGAAAGGTATGCAAGAATGTAATAACATAAAAATGAATCCAAAAGCCAGAGAACTGCCCCTGGCCAAATGGCTTCCCTAGGTGGCAGTCTGGTTCATCTCTGAGTAAGGCCAGCTATGACCACATATTCCCAAAAACAATGTCATCAGCATAGAGTATGACAGTGATTATGCTGGATGGGACTGGCACATGAAATGTTCTTTCTAGTACCTCTGCAGTGATTTTGTGGAAATGAAAGGCAGCATTGCATTTATTGGAAAAGGTACCTTTGGACAGAACTGTTGAACCATTGCATTGTAGAAAAAACAAAGCTGGATATGGTGAATGAGTTAAGTAGGAGGAAAGCGCCCCTGCAAGGAGTCCTTTGTTAGATTTAATGAGAATAGTGTAATTTAGGGAGTACACGGTTGTTTAGGAAACAATATTGTATTAAACTATAAATGTGATTTTAGTAGGGTTACTTTTCAGATGCTATATCAGAATAGTTGCAAGAGTAAGCACTTCTCTTACACTTGGATACCATTTTTTTTCCTTTTCTGTTTTTTTTTTTTTTTTTTTTTAATATTTCTCAATTCTTTCTTTTGTGTTGTATTACAATTTTCTTACCTAGTTGGGATTGTTATTGTGTTAGCAACTATTTTGTGTGGTTTTCTGTCAAGAGTTTATGGGTAGTGTTTTATATTTGTTTAAATTTTAAAGCTGAAATCTCTTTTATTATTCCATTTTCTACTATAGGGTCATAGGTTCATACTAGGCTATCTGCCCTAGGGCATTTATAAGCCTAGCCAGAGTGTGTTTGGCTTTCGCCACCTATTTTAAATTAATTTTGCTATGCCCTTTTTCGAGGTTAGTATACTGTGCCTCTGTCTAACAGTGACACAGAAGTGATACCCGGGGTAAACCTACGATCCCCCATCCACTCATCAAGATTCTCTTGAAGAGAGTCAATGAGGGACTCTGCCTAACCTGGACTGGGATTTTATTCCAGAGTGAAGGGAGCCTCTGGGTTATGAATCTGTCCCTCCAGCATGTCCTATTTATTTCGGTGCTGAGGTTCAAGTCTCTCGAGCGCGTACTGTTTATTTTGTGTAAGGAACATACCTGTTGGGAGGTTTGTAGTTTACAGTTTTGTGTGGGGGCAGCAAATCACTTTATATGCTTGTAATATATTCTTTTATATTTCACAACCGTATTTTAGTATTCTTATTGAGCTTAATGTGTTCTTAGTAGAACATTTCTTTCTGAATCTGGGTTTGCATTTTACTAGTGGTCATTACAGCTATATAATAATAATACTTGCAAAATGATGACAAAAACTTGTAGATATGGGAAAAGCGGCCATACATGTTTAGTGGAATAATTAGAATGGTTATAAGATTTTATCACACTCTGTTAAAAATGCCCATTATTAGAACTAATATTTTTTTAGAAATATGACAACTGTGAAGTCTCTGTATAAGAAACTAAATATTGTGTTCCACTTTTTTCAAGTTTTCTTAAGACTTGAAATACTTATGCAGCTAGCTAGACATGTTAATAGTTTAAAAAATGAAAAAAAATATACAGTTAAATACACAGTGACTATTTAGAAGGTTATCTTTTCTACACTGATTTTTATAAATGCTGTGTTGTTAATGATAAGGCATTGTGTGCATTATATATATAAGATGAAAGAAAAATAAAATGTCAGTAAGTGTCCTACTTATTAAAATGATCTTAAGTAATTGGAACTTTATGAAAATGTCTGGCTGGGTGCCATGCAAACTCTGCTAACTCTGTTAATGATGTGTACATTACTCAACCCTGATGCGCATCTGCATTGTGTTAGTAGAACATTTAATTTATGATTGGGAGGAGATGAGGAAAGAGGAACATATTGCAGAATGTTTTGGTTAGCAGCCATTACATTTAGTTGATAACCTCTGCTGTCACGTTGTATTAGCTGTCATTTCTTTTCACTTAATATCAGTCTTGCTAAGACAGTCTGCTCTCTTATCTATTTTTTTCTTTCGCTGGCACTTAACTGAGCAAAATTTGCATAAGTGTTGTTGCCTATTGTAACAAGTGAGTCATTATCACCTCACTGCACTAATCAGCTTTGTATGTGAAGTGTGTTTTGTTTAATTATTCTATGACTGACTAATTTATCTATTGATTGTGTACTTTACTGAATGCCATTTAAATTTCTTCCAGTAGCGTGAAAAGATAAACAGTATTAAAGCCTGACATTAGAAAGATGTAAAGTACACTGAATGGCGAACAGTGTACTTTCAAGAAATATCAAACTTCACAGATTCATAATTTTTTCAAGTACATATATTTTATTTGACTAGTGTTTACAACAGATTCAGTGAAAGATGCAGTCGCTTTCTAACAGGAATGTCATAGCTGGCTGCTTTGAAACTGACTTACCACAATGAATGACAATGGAATTACAAGGTTTTCAATTTCTTTTTCAGTTATACAAGATCTATGCAGTGCATGGAGTGCTGTATTTCCATTTCAAAATCAGAAAAAAGGTAAACCTGTAAAGCACTTTTGTAGTGGGAAACCTGACTGTAACACTGCTCACAGAGATTGTTACATATTGGGTAACAGTGCTGTTACAGTTGGGTCTCACCCAATGGGCATTTCTTCACTTGAATTGTCCATGAGTATCATGCTTATATTCTGTCTGTGGTACTTTACAGACATTAGTCTGTAAGTAACATAATTACAGCAGTATTTAAAACTATCCCTGGCTTCTTTTTCCAATTTTATTTACATGTTGTTTGTGCGACTACATTCACTAAGTGCTTTACTGGCACTCAAAGTCAATAAACCACTTCACACTTTTTTCTTTTGTAGATGGTAGTACATGGAGTAGATAAAACTCTCCGCACCACAAATAGTTATGACTGATTTTCACCAAGCCAAACAAATTATTGTGTGGTTTTCATATGGATGCCAAGATTCACCTCTCAAGTTTTAATCTCAAGGTGAATTTCTTGTCATCCATGCCTCGAACATATAATAATATGGTTACAGACACCAGATCATAAGCCTCTTTATTACTGCTATCTAAGAACTGATATCCATCATCAGTTCTAAATCCAGGAAATAAAAGGACGGATGTGCTTTTAAGTCCCATGTTGTATTTCCAAAAAATGTTTGTTTTATTAGAAATAAAATCCAAAAGGAAACAAGGTACTTTACTGTTATTATTATCATTACTATTAGTAGTAGTAGTAGCAGTATTAGTGGTGGTAGTAGTAGTGACAGTAGTGGTAGCAAAAGTGGTAGTAGAATTACTAGTAACAATAGTAGTAGGAGTAGTACTAATAGCATTATTAATAGTAGGAGAAGTGGCAGTACTATGACTAATAGTAATGGTAGTAGTAATGGTGGTAGTATTAGTAGTAGTAGTGACAGTGGTGGTAGCAAAATTAGTAGTAGTAGTAGTAGCAGTGGTGGTAGTAGAATTACTAGTAACAATAGTAGTAGGAGTAGTACTAATAGCATTATTAATAGTAGGAGAAGTGGCAGTTCTATGACTAATAGTAATGGTAGTAGTAATGGTGGTAGTATTAGTAGTAGTAGTGACAGTGGTGGAAGCAAAATTAGTAGTAGTAGTAGTAGCAGTGGTGGTAGTAGAATTACTAGTAACAATAGTAGTAGGAGTAGTATAATAGCATTAGTGATAGTAGTAGTAGTGGCAGTACCAGGACAAATAGTAATGGTAGTAGTAGTAGTAATAGTAGGAATATTAATATTAGTAATAGAAGTAGTAGTAGTGGTGGTAGTGGTAGTAGTCATAGTTGTATTACTATTAGTAACAGTAGTAATGAAAGTAGTAGTTGTAGTAGCAGTATTAGCTGTGGTACTAGGCTAAATGATAGGATTCTTATGGGTAATATTGTAAAATAAATTATGTATACGTAAATGTTAACTCACAAGTTAATTATAAATCTTAGCTTATGCACATTAGGAAAAAAATGTCACACACTTAACTTCTGTACATTAAATAAACATGTTACAATACATTTATTAGTTTTAGCATTACAGCTGAAAATACAGTATTATTTTTTCTAAAAATAAAAAGAATGAGAAACATATCTTCACTTGACACAAAGTACATGTAGTGAGTGACTGTACTCCATGACTGCTGCTTTAACATACAACTTTTAATAATGTTACAAGGACTGAAACTAAAGTCTCCCTTATCCAAAATATTAGAAAGAGTCATGCACTCCCAATTAATGGACTACCTTCTCACAAATAAACTACTGTTAAACACCCCACATGGTTTCTGTCCCTTTCATAGCACCACCACAGCACTACTGCCCTTTACTAACACAGTGAACCACCATAGAAACAATGGACAATTTGTATCTGCCATATTTTTAGACTTATCCAAAGCCTTTGACAGGGTAAATCACAATAAACTTATTAATATTCTCTTATCCATAAACCTCAGCAGTTCCACTATCACATGGTTCTAAAACTACCTAGCAGGATGACTGCAAGCCTTCCAATGGCAACAATAACTTTCCCCTCTTCTTTCAGTTGCCTTAGAGGTTCCATAAGGTATGATCCTTGGACCTCTACTATT
>NC_056745.1:1006908717-1007011217 GCF_019279795.1 Protopterus annectens
ATTTTTGGTGGTTGAAAGGGATCCTTATATTTTTTTCTTTTATAGAACCATAATGTTTAAAGTGAGTATGTTTTACATTTCCATTATTATAGTTTAGGAGACTGGCCACACAGCAGTCATCAGCTGGTGAAGTTAATTTTGAGGACTTTGCATCACAGTGGTAACAGCTAATACTATACAACATATAAGAGGACTTCACAAAATTAGGTTGTAGACATTTTGGAGGTACTGTTTCAGGGATTAGAAAAATTCAAGGAAGAGCCAATGAATGGTAGTACTCATAAATGAACTGTTATACTGTTTCTTCATGTCTGGAAGTCTGAAATGTACAGAATTTAAGTGACTGATAAAGAATATGTGGGTGGCAATTTATAAACATATGACACAAGCCTTATCGTATGCATATTACCAATATATGCTTGAGACTGCTTTCATTTAGGAAGGTAGTGTGAACGACTACTGCACTTCCTCATTGAAGTGGATTATTCAGCACTTATAAACAATTGCAGACTGCAGACAATGAGGTTTTGTCTAGGATGAGACATAAATAAAGTGCAAGCTGATATGTGAGTACTGACTTACATAAACGTATTGGGATAATTCATTCATGTGACTTACATAAAAGTATCGGGATAATTCATTCATGTGACTTACATAAAAGTATCGGGATAATTCAGTCATGTGACTTACATAAAAGTATCAGGATAATTCATTCATGTGACTTACATAAACGTATCGGGATAATTCATTCATGTGACTTACATAAACGTATTGGGATAATTCATTCATGTGACTTACATAAACGTATTGGGATAATTCATTCATGTGACTTAAATAAACGTATTGGGATAATTCATTCATGTGACTTACATAAACGTATTGGGATAATTCATTCATGTGACTTACATAAAAGTATTGGGATAATTAATTCATGTGACTTACATAAACATATTGGGATAATTCATTCATGTGACTTACAAAAACGTATTGGGATAATTCATTCATGTGACTTACATAAACGTATTGGGATAATTCATTCATGTGACACATAAACGTATTGGGATAATTCATTCATGTGACTTACATAAACGTATTGAGCTAATTCATTCATGTGACTTACATAAAAGTATTGGGATAATTCATTCATGTGATTTACATAAAAGTATTGGGATAATTCATTCATGTGATTTACATAAACATATTGGGATAATTCATTCATGTGACGTACATAAAAGTATTGTGATAATTCATTCATGTGACGTACATAAACGTGTTGGGATAATTCATTCATGTGACTTACATAAAAGTGTTGGGATAATTCATTCATGTGACTTACATAAACGTATTGGGATAATTCATTCGTGTGACTTACATAAACGTATTGGGATAATTCATTCATGTGACTTACATAAAAGTATTGGGATAATTAATTCATGTGACTTACATAAACGTATTGGGATAATTCATTCATGTGACTTACATAAACGTATTGGGATAATTCATTCATGTGACTTACATAAACGTATTGGGATAATTCATTCATGTGACTTACATAAACGTATTGGGATAATTCATTCATGTGACTTACATAAACGTATTGGGATAATTCATTCATGTGACTTACATACACGTATTGGGATAATTCATTCATGTGACTTACATAAAAGTCTTGGGATAATTCATTCATGTGACTTACATAAACGTATTGGGATAATTCATTCATGTGACTTACATAAACGTATTGGGATAATTCATTCATGTGACTTACATAAAAGCCTTGGGATAATTCATTCATGTGACTTACATAAACGTATTGGGATAATTAATTCATGTGACTTACATAAACCTATTGGGATAATTCATTCATGTGACTTACATAAACGTATTGGGATAATTCTTTCATGTGACTTACATAAACGTATTGGGATAATTCATTCATGTGACTTACATAAACGTTTTGGGATAATTCATTCATGGGACTTACATAAAAGTATTGGGATAATTCATTCATGTGACTTACATAAACGTATTGGGATAATTCATTCATGTGACTTACATAAACGTATTGGGATAATTCATTCATGTGACTTACATAAACGTATTGGGATAATTCATTTATGTGACTTACATAAACGTATTGGGATAATTCATTCATGTGACTTACATAAACGTATTGGGATAATTCATTCATGTGACTTACATAAAAGTATTGGGATAATTCATTCATGTGACTTACATAAAAGTATTGGGATAATTCTTTCATGTGACTTACATAAACGTATTGGGATAATTCATTCATGTGACTTACATAAACGTTTTGGGATAATTCATTCATGTGACTTACATAAAATTATTGGGATAATTCATTCATGTGACTTACATAAACGTATTGGGATAATTCATTCATGTGACTTACATAAATGTATTGGGATAATTCATTCATGTGACTTACATAAACGTATTGGGATAGTTCATTCATATGACTTACATAAACGTATTGGGATAATTCATTCATGTGACTTACATAAACGTATTGGGATAATTCATTCATGTGACTTACATAAACGTATTGGGATAATTCATTCATGTGACTTACATAAAAGTCTTGGGATAATTCATTCATGTGACTTACATAAAAGTCTTGGGATAATTCATTCATGTGACTTACATAAACGTCTTGGGATAATTCATTCATGTGACTTACATAAACGTATTGGGATAATTCATTCATGTGACTTACATAAATGTATTGGGATAATTCATTCATATGACTTACATAAACGTATTGGGATAATTCATTCATGTGACTTACATAAAAGTATTGGGATAATTCATTCATGTGACTTACATAAAAGTATTGGGATAATTCATTCATGTGACTTACATAAACTTCTTGGGATAATTCATTCATGTGACTTACATAAACGTATTGGGATAATTCATTCATGTGACTTACATAAAAGTATTGGGATAATTCATTCATGTGACTTACATAAACGTATTGGGATAATTCATTCATGTGACTTACATAAACGTTTTGGGATAATTCATTCATGTGACTTACATAAAAGTATTGGGATAATTTATTCATGTGACTTACATAAAAGTATTGGGCTAATTCATTCATGTTGCCATTTTGTTAAGATTTTATACAGCTGTTTAAAATGCAGTTTGTCAAAACATGACTCAATGAATTTGTTTTGTCAAAGCATGGTATGTTCAAATCTACAAAGAGGATACCCCAGCCCATATGCAAGCAAAGGTCTCTACAACTCCCCACAACACACACACACTAAATGCCTGCCTTCAAATGGCTTCTGGGTAGACTATATTTTATGTCTAGTTTCATTTTACTGCATTATCTATAGGGAATAAAGTGGTGTGAGGTGCAAAACAAGCAGCAATGCCCAAAAAGGTGGATATTAGCAGGGAATTGCAAACACACAGGGTTGTTGTGAGGCCCACCTCTGCATGAGCAAGGTATTATTGCTCTTAGAGAATAGGCTAGTTGTTAAATATATTTTTTTACTGTACACTTTTACATATTTTTGATGCAAAAAGGTTCCCCTACCTAATATTTCAAACTTGTTGTGGCAAATGCTATAGTTGGTGGAGGAAGTATTTTACATCCAAAATGTAAGTTACCTGAATAATTAATAAAAAGTCAATGTCTACACATGCAACAGACACACACACACACACACACACACACACACACACACACACACACACACACACACACACACACACACACACACACACACACACACACACACACACACACACACACACACACACACACACATTCAGAAGCACAGACAGACTCACATACACATAGAAGCAGACACACTCACACACACGTATGCACAGGCACACACAGATATACTGAGCAGTTACAGCCACTTTTTGAGAGACTACATCTCAGATGTCTTATTGCAATCAAATGAATAAAAGGAAAACAGAATGAAAGGCACTGCAATCCTCATTATCATCCTCCCATGTCTCTTAACTGTCCCTGCTTTGCCACATAATTCTGCTCTGTCCCTCTTAGGTCGATTTGCTGGCAAATTACTAATAATTAAAGTCAGTCAATAATGCCAGACACCAAAGTGTTATGCCTGCCCACTGCAGTTGGCATTGCCTTCATATCTCTCTCTTACACACACCACACATGTACATACATACATACTCACATATATACACACACATGCGTACATGAACATAAGCATGCACGCACAGGCACACACACCCCAGTATAAGCATTACTTTATTTTTTTTCTATATTTACTTTTTTTTTTACATGTTATGCTCACTAAACAGCAAAAGCTGAGTTTAGTGCATGTGAAAGCATCTGTTTGTTATTTTGTTTTTTCCTGTCTGCAATCCTCAACAACTTAGTGTGCTGCCATACAGCGTCAAACTTTTTTTTTTTACTGGGCATTACCTTTACATGCATAGTGTCAGTGGCGTAACAGGCTGTATAGTTGCCTTTGATGCAAAAGATTGTGGGTTCTAGTCCCACAACAAGTAGCTTGATTAGTGACACTGCAGTGTATAATAAGGGGGGTGCTGCACTTCTGAGTGTGTTGCCCTTCAGATGACACATTGAACCAACGTTCCATCTGACTGAGTTGGTAGTAGCTTAGGTAGATATAAAAGATCCTGCAGCGCCTATGAAAAAGTGCAGGGGAAGTTCTCTGATGGCCTGGATAAATTTCCCCAAATAGTATACTGTAAATACAACCTCAGTTCTACCCTGAAAACAGGCAACTAGCCAGGTGGGACTAACCTGGTCATCAAAGGATAAATAAATAAACATCCTGCCAGAGAATGTTTCTTTTCCAATCAAATTGCAAATGCATAGTTCGACTGCTCTATAAGTTACGATAAGATAACATCAAGCAACTCAAGAAAGTAACACCTTGCATGCAAATATCTCTTTCTGTGATTAGTTGTTTTAAATATGTTTTTCAAAATCTTAAATTCCCTTCTGTCAAAGTTCCATTGCTTTGCACCATTGGTGTTCTTGGGTTTTATAGTTTACAGATTGTTTTGGTAACACATAGAAACCCCCTGGTTTAGGATAGCTGTGATTAAGTTCAGTTACCTCGTCTTTAATGTCAACTGAAAATGAGTTAATAATGCCATTTATTTATTTTTTTATGTGTTACGTTGTCAGCATATAAAATAGTTGTTTAAAACAGGTATGATCAAAAAGTTATGTGTTAACTTTAACAACATTGTCATCAATTTTCAAGATGATCATCATAAGCCCACTATATTCCTTTTAGACTTGCTTTTAATGATGTATTTAATTACTATGTTTCCATTCGCTGAAACAAAAGGGCTATAAAAAGTTTGTCTCTGCACACAATAAATTCAATATGTTTATTCATTTTTATACTATGCGAAGATGTGAAGTTTGGCACATATGAATTTGTTATGGGACTGTTAATGTGGGATGGAGGGGTGTTGGGTGGTAGCTGTGCTAGGCTATTTGGGTGGCTAAGAATGGTTAGGAAAGGGTTAAGTGAGTTGGGATTGAAGGGAAGTGAGGTAGTGTGAGGGGTGTAGCTTGAAGAGTTTTTGAAAGGAAATCCAGAGTGAGCAAGCACATTTTGGTGTGGTCTTGTTGCCCTCACTGCCCAACCCAATGGATTTTGGTTTGAGGTTTCTTGAGCGGAGAAGAGGGTCAGGCCTGACCCACTTCTGTTTCCCCTCTCAGGATGGTGGATGGAAAATTGGTAGTTGTGAGGAATTAAGGTGAGCGGGGATACTGCCTTTGTTGTTTATCCAAGGTGAGTGGGTACGCTGCCTTTGTCTTTAGTTATTGTATATATGGGTGAGCGGGGACGCTGCCTGTATGTTGATTTGATTGATGTTTGATACAGTTTTGTTGTTTCATTAGCTAATTGTATTCAAGGGGTGAGCGGGACCTCTGCCCTTATGTCTTTTATGTTTCAATAAAGTTATGCTATTAAGCAATTTTATCACAATAAAAGTCATCAAATGCCTGTGGGTGTTTGTGTATTTATTGGACAGTGACAAAAAGGAGCAAACGTAGCTGACATTTTACTAACAATTTCTGAAGACCAGTTTTCTGTGCTCCATTTTTTTTGTTTGTCTTGTTTTTCTTTCCTTTCTCTCATGAAAGAACCTTCTAAGAATCAATTTCCAAATAGATTCCTGAAGTTCTCCAAAAATCTGAATTCCGTCAAGTGGATTTGTGACATAAAACATGATATCTCTGGAATCAGCTACTAATTTTCCAGGACTTATTGTGCTGTTATGTAGAGTAACAGCAGGCATGAGCCCAGCTCTTCAGTGTTCTTGTCATAATTCTTCTTCTACTTGGAAAAAAGCTTTCTTTTGTTAAAGTTCATGAATATTTTGATAAAAAGGCAGGACCTTGTCTAACAGGTATCATTTCTAGAGAGACAGATGTGTTATAAAATTGCTACTTTAAGACCTTCTTCTTAATGTAAATCCTTTGTAGCATACAATTCATCACATTTCTCAGAGGTCTTTTTGCACAACTTTTCTGCATAAAAAGAATTATAAAAGCATTAAAGGTTTTCTTTTAAAGGTTCCTTAAGGAGAAGTCTGCTTTGTGCATTATACAGGGTTACAAAGAATAAGTCACTGTCAAGCTGGGTTTTTCTAGATGCTCTTTAACTACATGCTTCAAATTCTGATATCGGTGATACTAGCAAAACAGCTTAAGGAGAAATACTATGCTAGTCCACTGAAAGAAAAGAATAGAACAAAAAGCAGATGTAAACTTTTGAATTAGCTTTAAATCAGACTGACATAGGTTTTTCAATACAGATTGCACAAAATTTCAGATAAGAGCAATATAACAGACAGCAATAATGCTTCCATGAAAATATAAGATTTTGATTGTATGAATGGCCAAGTTAAAAACATCTATGCAGATTTAGTTAACATGTTATGAAAGCAGAGAAAACATTTTATTTCTGATATGTGACCTCATAAAGTAACTTTAAGTAACTAATGAGATAATAGTATATCTAAAATGCTTAAGCAGTATTTTAATTAAACTACAATCTAAAATGTTTTGCAGTCCAGTGTCCCTGTTGGTGCAACACATTGTTTTTATACAGTCTGGAGAAATTAATAAAAAATGGTTCTGGCCTTTACTCAGTTTGCAATCAACAGCCATGATGAGAATACTCAGTGGACTGCAGATTTTGATGTGTATGCATTTTCCTGCCATTATTGATACACCAAATTAACAAGTCTGATTGATTAGGCTACAGCAATCAGGCAAAATCTGTGGTCTGTATTCACATAATCAGTTCATAAAGCAGTTGGCTCCGTATCATAAAACACATGAACTGTAACTACCCTTTAGATGACAAATGGTAATTTTCAGCCCCAGCAATGGAGAAGCTGACTCTGGCTAGAAGGATAATGTAAGGGCTGATCCCGCACTCTTCTCTCAAGGTGGGAGCAAAGGGGCAAATGCCAAAGAGCTAAGTTCAATGCAGACTGCCAAGTTAACAGAGATGTTTGACTGGAAGTGAACAAAAAGACAACAATACTTTCAAAACTGATGGCAAAAAGTATGAATTCTGAGTGAAAAACAACTAAACCCAGTAATATAAATAAGCAAAGCATAGTAAATTCAATGTAATAAAAACATCCATAAAAAGCAGTGTGATTCATCAAACAAAATTTTGCAAAGGGAAGTAACATTATTTAGAACATACAAATTAGTACATCAGAATAAAAGTAGACTCAAGTGGAAAGAAAGAAGGTCTTTAGCACATCCCTTTATTTTCTTTCACTGAGCATAATATACTAAAACATGTAAAAACTAAATTCAGTGTTAGATACAACATAAATCCATATTTTCTTAAACTGCATTTATCAGAAATGTGATCATTTTGTACAGACTAAGAACATAATATGTGGTCACATGAAGCTATTTGCCAATCCCCTTTCTACTGATATGTTTCAGATACATAGATCATTATTACTGCAAAGTTTGTAATCGATAAATGTACTCCCTCCTTAGGGAAAAATGAATGCCACAGGCTACTGCCAGAAGTATGAATCATATCAAAAGTACTGTCTTTTTAAAGAAACATAAAAACAGAACTAAGTCCACAACAGCAGAAGCACACATGAACACTCACACACACATACAAAAAAGAAGCCAGTTATATTAAACACTCAAAACACTGCAGTCAACAATGACTAGAACAGATTATTAGAAAAGGCTGTTTTACTGAAACTGCATTAGAAAATCATAAAGCTGAGTCAATTCAGCAAGCAGTGTACCAGCCAATCAGTCTCCAGCTAACCAACTTATCAATTTCAGGGTCACATGGAAGAAAAAACTATTCTAGCATTCGGAGGGCACAAGCTAAAAACCCAGTCCTTCATGTGCTGATAGCCCAGACAGTATATAGGCAGACACTCACATATGCTCATGAATACAAACACACACACACACACACCCACACACACACACACACAGACATACTCACTCACTTACTCGCTCACAAGCATACGTGAGAAGAAACTACAGCATCTGTTAAAATGTCCTGTGAACTCAGAAATAATTTTCAAGCCTCACAGCAAGAGGTTCTCCCGTTCGATTCTCGGCTGGAGAGCCTTCTGTGTGGAGTCTGCATGTCCTCCCCACGGTCGAGTGGTGTTCGAAAGACATGCATGAATGGGTGTGCCTTCGTTGAAGGCTGGGCGTTGGGCTGGCTCCTCGGCACCATAAAAATCGACTGCCAATCATTAGCAGACCAGAGTTCCACTGTGCGACCCCTAACCGGGAAAAGCCGAAAGAAAAACAATAACTAAAGGTACCCTGTTGAGAGCTGAACTGGATTCCCTAGAATTATGAGGCAGCAGTTTCTAATATTTATTCCATTCTGCAGACCATGCCAAAGGCACCCCTTGTAATAAAAAGGAAGTCCAGAAAATTAATATAAACAATTGTAAAATACTTTATCAAACTGTTACCGCACTGCACTGCAGCAGAAAATCGCACTACACTAATGTTAATTGTTTCAGAATGGGCAGCAAATGACATTCCACAAACTTGTTAATCTGAAAACTGTTATAAAATATCATTGCTATGACATTTAACAGTTATATTACATGCAGATTAAATAATGTGAGTCCATACCTCTCAACCATACCTCTCAACTGTCCCTGATTTTGACTCAAATTTTAACTCTGTCCCTGTTAATCCCTCCTAAAACTAGTGACTTTTGGAGGAAAGGTGGTGAATTACACTTAATGAATAATGACAATAATTAAGAGTTATAAACTTCTTTTACTTCAGAAAATGTGTATTAATTCATATGCACTGATTCTGTCAATGTTTCAAGTTAATATCACTAATATTTTAAAAGTGTCCCTGATTGTCCCTGATTTTTTTTTACTTGTCCCTGATTCTGTTGAAATGTGTTCCCAATTGGTTGAGAGGTCTGCTCTCAACTGTACAGATTTTTGCCTCATATTTTTGGTCTGGTTCTCATAAAATTTTGGTTTTCTGGAAAATCATTGGCAAACATTGAGAAATAATGACATGCATATAAGTTTTAGACTACAAACCCTTCAGAAAATGCATGCTAATGCAAAAACTGTTTTTCAATCAACTTTCTATTTTTGTAAGAGCAATATTTAAAAAAAATGTCCCTATGTTTGGGCCTTTGTCCCCCCATTATTCATGTCTTTGTCCAGACTTTTTTCTCTAAGAGGTTGAGAGGTATGAATGTGAGTCACAGTACAGAACAAGCCAAAGGAAAGAAATATTATGCTGATTGGTGAAGACTAAATTACATAAAATCAGTGTGTGTCATATCTACAGGGACTCCAATTAAAGTTAGATTTAAGTGAAAAATAAAATCAACTAAAAACTCACAGATCTGTACTGTACTTCATATTATAACATTTTAAAGAACTGTTTTTAGAGAACTACTTTTTAAAAATGTGTGTAATACTTACACGGAGCTACTCTCTATATAAGGACCACTATAACAACATAATTTCTGATAATCTAATAATCTAAATAAAACATTACATTTTGTAAGTACATCAAGGCACTTGAAGGTATTGGCCAGTTGGTTGCATGACACTATTTGCTGACATAAGGAAGGAAACAACCTTGAAGCTTTACAAATCAGTACCCACCTAGATTTGCAGTTACTACCCAAGAACTGAAATTGCCTTTTGCCTTAGGGCTTATTTAAGATGATAAAGTTGTGAAGTGACTAAACAAAGCAAGAGCAACTCAATAAAAACAGTATGGAATAAAGGCTCAGTAAATATTACCAAATGAAAGAACCATCTTCTGTAATTGATTTAAAATATACATGCACAATAGTTTTTCACTGTTCATGTGTCTTCATTATATACTTTTAGCTCCATCAGAGATCTAAAAGTGACATTTGGAATAGTGCATTAATTGGGTGCTTGATTGATGATTCTTTCAGTTGACACAACATACTATACAAAAAATCTGATATTTACCATTTCAAACAATTTGCTGCCATGACTGTCTGTTCATTGACATCAAAGTCATAAATGTTTCACATGCTGTTAATAGCCAAAATAAGTGCATGCCATGTTGAAAAGAATTGCCGAGGAGAAATACTTTCATGTCTTATTGAAAGGCTAACTGTAATTTTGTTCTAAATTAATCTTCCCTATGTCATCTAGTAGCGTTTCCATGGTTACCACATCATATCCATTTTATGCTCTGATAGCAACTTTAATAGTAAGCACATATCTGATTTTTTTATTTTATTTCTTGGCAGTGTAGCATTCATATATTTTGGATTTCAGAATCACTTGATCACAACATACCATGATGCCTATATCACAGACATTTATCACTAATGATTAACATTTTCTAAAATAGGAAAGTAAAGTTCAAAGTACACACTGCACCCTTTTGATAGCTCCTGCTTGAGGAGTCTTTTGTCTGACTTTTCCCTTACAAATGAAAAAAATGCAGTTTTCCTATTTTTATTTAAATTCTGATTGGATTTGTATTTATATAACAACTGAATAATGTCATCATATTTCCAGGTTATGGTCTGAAATGCATGGACAAAGACAACTGCATTCTGTCTTTTATAATACTGCTTGGTCATATTCAATAGGTATAATGTAATCTGCACTACTGTGATAGTTTTATAGACAATGGATATCACAAACTAAATTTGACTGTCAGTTTTCCCTTTTCATATCAATAGCTGAATGTCTATGTATTAATATGTAAATATGCCAATGCTACAAAAATGTAGTAACGATTCAGAGAATGCCATCTAAAATTCAAAAAGACTTAAAAGGAATAAAATGTTACATTACAGAAGTCCAGACGGACTTAAATATTACTATTAAAAGCTGAAGCATGAATACTGCGCTGATATGTATATGTATATGCATATGTATGTGTATGTGTATATGTGTGTGTATATGTATATGTATATATATATATATATATATATATATATATATATATTTGTATATGACTATAGGCACATCTGCACATTCGAGCAAAGAAATCATGTAACAGGTTAAACATATATGGTGTATATGGGTTTTCTAAAACCTTTTCTTTTAATTTTTTCTTGCAATGCTACAATAGATGCTTCTAAACATGTGCAGTTGTTACTGCTGAAATATTTTTGTAGGCTGTGATAAGCCAAGGCATTCTATTTGTTCATCTGAAAAAAACGTACAATGCTAGATCCTTCATTTTGCAGAGGAAAAACAAATATACTCTGCATATGATTAGCTAGACTGAAATGTCTTTGATTGTGGAATTATTTCTTATCGTGTTTTGTACTTTGGCTACTACAACACTATGCTGAGCTCATCACCTATGTTACTGAGAAAACCTATGACCTGAATTTTGTTGAAAATTTCTGCATTATTTATATTTAACCTTGCACAACGTGTGCACTAGTGACTATCAGAAAACTGTGAGAATGAGGACATACTGGGACCTTTACTTGTATGCCTTATCTTTTTTTGATGATTCGTTTAAACAACATCATTGTAGGCTTTCTCACATAATTTCTTATAAAAAACACTAAACTATAACTTAAAGTGTTTTCAAGATTGTGATCCTTTAATTTGGCTTTAATTTGGCCTTGTAAACTCTGCTTCAATAGCAATAGCAAGAGCTTTTTATGCAAACATCCATGGGAAAATGAGACATGAAAGGACCACACTGCCACCTATTTCAGATGTTATAGAAATAAACATGCCTGGAATGGAAATACAGATTATGTTATAATCATAAACTGAATAATCACAAGAAATATTGGAACAATGGGTTTTATGCATACTATGCCTTTAGGAGAATTGTCAATTATGGTGACTCAATATGAAAATAACACTATAGTTAAGCTTTTCTGCACATGTCTATCACATATTATTATGCTTTTTCAGTTTTAGAACAGGCACCTACTGATTCTAGAGGGGGTGATAATAAAACAGGTTAGAAGCTCAAGAAGGTTGTTGTTAAATAAAGTTAAAGGCCAAAAAATGTCAGGTTTAAATGGAACCTTTATTATGAAATGTTTTTTTGAAGATGTGGTCATTAACTGACAAGACGTGAGTGTATTACATTTTTAATATTATTAATATATTATAGAAAATTGTATATACATATTTTAAACTGAGTACATACATTTTAGTTGTGTTTTTAAATTGTTGGTCATGTGACTTTATCAGGTGACTTATTTAAATCAATTGGGAATGTTATTTTTTTATCTGAGGAAGTTTACTGTTAGACAAAAGCATTGGTTCATTTGCGTTATTAAGAAAGACCAATTAGCATAATGGTTAAGGACTTTGCCTCCCATGCACAATGTAAAAGGTTTGAGGCTAACTCCTGGTAAGTGTTTCATAGACTGAAGAGGTGTTTTCCTCCAGACACTGAACCCAATCCAGTTTGGTTTCATCAATGGCAGATCATAACTACTCAACCTGGTAGACTTCTTTGAGAAGGTCACCAAAGCAATGGATGAGGGTAAAATCGTTCACAATGTCTGCCTTGACCTGGCCAAGGCATTTGACACAATACCCCACTCGGGCTTTGTTGACAAACTCAAGAAATTAGGTACAAACCGGTGTATCACCCAGTAGATAACTAATTGGCTCACAGACAGGACCCAGGAAGTTAGAATTGGGGAGTCCACCACTACAAAGAAGCCAGTCACAAGTGGAGTCCCTCTGGGATCAGTCCTTAGACCTGTCCTTTTTGGCATTTACTTCTCAGAAGGCAAGGCCAATGTCAGTGATCTCTGGCTGACTAAATTTGCAGATGATTGCAAATTAGGAGCTGTCACTGAATCTCACACTGACACAGATGATCTCTAGGAGAGACTGACACAGACAAACAACTGGTGTCAGAGCCATGGACTAAAACTAAATGCCAAGAGATGTATTATAGTATCCTTTGAAAATTCATCCATCCCTGGTAACTATCATATTTTCAACACACCCCTTAGAGTTGACCCAGTAATCAGGGACTTAGGTACACACATAGATAGCAATCTAACCATTGACCATCACATGTCTACAGTGGTGAGGAAATCATTCTATGTTGCACAACTTACAAACAAAGGTATGCCATCTATGTCCAAGGAAGTCATTGTTCCACTGTATTCAGTATTCATCAGACCTACAATTGAGTATAATGCCCTCTTTTGTATGTATCTAACCAGGCATATGAAACAACTGGTAGGTCCACATGGGTTCCTCACTAAAAGATTACAGGATATAAGTAAAGTGACCTATGCAGAACGCTAGACAGAGGGACCGAGCTAGTAAAGATGTGCAGCAGGTAAGGGTGATAAAGGATAATGAGGGAAACATACTCACAAGCGAGGAGAGTGTGTTGAGCAGATGGAAAGAGTACTTTTAGGGGTTGATGACTGAAGAGAATGAGAGGGAGAGAAGGTTGGATAATGTGCGGATAGTGAATCATGAAGTGCAGTGGATTAGCAAGGAGGAAGTAAGGATAGCTATAAAGAGGATGAAGAACGGAAAGGCTGTTGGTCCAGATGGCATACCTGTGGAAGCATGGAGGTGTTTAGGTGAAATGGGAGTGGAGTTTTTAACTAGAGTGTTTAATGAAATCTTGGAAAGTGAGCGGATGCCTGAGGAATGGAGAACAAGTGTTTTGGTACCGATTTTTAAGAATAAGGGTGATGTGCAGAGCTGTAGTAACTACAGAGGGATTAAATTGATCAGTCACAGCATGAAGTTATGGGAGAGAGTAGTGGAAGCTAGGTTAAGAAGGGAGGTGAGGATTAGTGATCAGCAGTATGGTTTCATGCCAGGAAAGAGCAGTACAGATGCAATGTTTGCTCTGAGAGTGTTGATGGAGAAGTACAGAGAAGGTCAGAAGGAGTTGCAGTGTGTCTTTGTGGATTTAGAGAAAGCATATGACAGGGTGCCTAGAGAGGAGTTGTGGTATTGTATGAGGAAGTCGGGAGTGTCAGAGAAGTATGTAAGAGTGGTACAGGATATGTATGAGGGTAGTGTGACAGCGGTGAGGTCTGAAGTGGGAGTGACGGATGCATTTAAGGTGGAGGTGGGATTACATCAAGGATCAGCTCTGAGTCCTTTCTTATTTGCAGTGGTGATGGACAGGTTGACAGACGAGATCAAACAGGAGTCCCCGTGGACTATGATGTTTGCAGATGACATTATGATCTGTAGTGAGAATAGGGAACAGGTGGAGGAGACCCTGGAGAGGTTGAGATATGCTCTAGAGAGAAGGGGAATGAAAGTCAGCAGGACCAAGACAGAATATATGTGTGTGAATGAGAGGGAGGATAGAGGAAGGTGAGGATGCAAGGAGTAGAGGTCACGAAGGTGGATGAGTTTAAGTACTTGGGATCAACAGTTCAGAGTAATGATGAGTGTGGAAGAGAGGTGAAGAAAAGAGTACAGGCAGGATGGAGTGGGTGGAGAAGAGTGTCAGGAGTGATTTGTGACAGAGGAGTACCAGTAAGAGTGAAAGGGAAGGTCTACAAGAGGGTAGTGAGACCAGCTATGTTATATGGGTTGGAGACAGTGGCATTGACAAAAAGGCAGGAGTAAGAGCTTACCATGGCAGAGCTGAAGATGTTAAGATTTGCACTGGGTGTGACGAGGATGGACAGGATTAGGAATAAGTATATTAGAGGGTTAGCCCAGGTTGGAAGCTTTGGAGACAAAGCCAGAGAGGCAAGATTACATTGGTTTGGACATGTGCTGAGGAGTGATGCAGAGTATATTGGGAAAAAGATGCTAAGGATGAAACTGCCAGGTAACAGGAAAAGAGGGAGGCTTAAGATAATGTTTATGGATGTGGTGAGAGAGGACATGCAGGTGGTTGTTGTGACAGAGCAAGATGCAGAGGACAGGAAGAAATGGAAACAGTTGATCTGCTGTGGTGACCCCTAATGGGAGCAACTGAAAGAAGAAGAAGAAGTCCTATGCAGAACACCTCAAGGCCCTATTCCTGTATTCTGTCTCATACAGGCTTTTGAGGGGAGATTTATGCTTGGCATACAGGGCATTGCCAGACCATACTCTGATGGATTTCCTGCATATCCACAAAACAAACAGCACCAGAATTACCTGTTCTAAAGACTTAAACCTTGCCTGTGATATAAATAGAACCCGCTGGAGAAATAAGTATGTATCCCAGAGACTACCCCGTCTATGGAACAGGCTCCACATCCATGTGAAGCAGACTTCCTCCCTAACCCAATTCAAGTGCAACTTGGACAATCGGATGGGAAACAGGAAGTTCATCCCTGATTTGGCACCTATGTCTCTAAAACCTTTAAATGGTTCATCTCCCAGGCCCATGCTTACACTTATCATGGGTATCAGAACTTGTCAGAGATTTGAAATGCATGGCTAGGCTTAAAAAGGCCCTTGTGGTTGTTAGCCTAGCAAAGACTTATGAACCTATAATCGTACATGTGCCTATTTCAGCCTTGTGGATTTTTCTGATTTTATTATTCACATTTTTTTTTTTTTTTTGCTTAAATAGTTCTAGGTCAACATTATTTGGCATTTTTTTTCATTTTAATTCAGGTTTAGGCCGCTTACCTTTACTCTGTTTACTTTGATTTTATTATGTTTTTATCCACAAATTTATCAAAGGATTGACAGATCTAACACTGCTGGAAAAAGTGGGTAAGGCCTGAGGGTGGGTACTTGCAAGGCATAAATGGTCATGAAACAATTGCCTAGAAAGTTCTGATGAATCATATGGAGCCACCGATAAAATACTTAGTCATGCACATATTGTTCTGGCCATCATTTTAAGCACTAAGCTAAGAATGATGAATAATAAAATGAAACAGGAAAAATGGACAAATGTAATAGTGACAATAGAAATAAAGGGCAACAGATGCAGCATAAATATGTGCTGCAGATATCTGAAGCATGGTGTGAGAAACAAAAAAAAGATGGGTATTCTGGGAAGACATAGAAGACAACAAACATCATCAAATAGGGACAGAAGAAAGTTAAGGATCACAGATAAGAAGGAAGGGTACTAGATTACAGAAAAAGTGTGGTTCAAAAGGAGTTGAGGAAAGGGACAGTTAAGAAGGGAAAATAAGGAAGCAGTGTGGGCAAAAGAAATAAGGTTGCTGAAAGGAGATGAACAAAGTGCAGCTTTCAAGTAACCTCTGAAATAGAAGAACACTAAATAAGATGTCTCAAAAAATTTGTTACAGTGAATAGCGAGTGAATACGTATGCATGTAAAATTTAAGGAGGCACTGGCATGTCTGCCAAAAGTAAGACATCTGCTTTAAAATGACTAAATGCATTTTACTCTGCTCTGATATTACAGCTTTCTGATAATCAAGTAGGGAGTGCCGAAATGGGGCTACTCGTGCTATTGAGCTGCTGGACAGCTGCCCTTCCATATTTTCTAAAAACAGTTATTTTTTTAACAAGGATTTATTCTTCCCATGTTGATCTCCTTCATTTAGCAAATATGGTAATATAAGTTTCATGGCTTATACTAGCTGCTGAGCATACAGTCCCATGCATGTATATACCACAACCAACATTAAAAACATGCATGCATGTATATTAAATGGGGAGTTATGGTCAGCTGGCATAATGGCTAAGGTCTTGGTTTCCATACAAAAGGTGCAATGTTCAATCCTGACTTCTGGTCAATACCTGTATACAGTCTATATGTTCTTTCTGTGTCCTGTGGGGTTCCTCCCACCTCCAAAAAACATGCTGACTGTTTCCACTTAAATTTGCCAAAGAATGGAGTTGTGAGCAACAGCAAAGTCTCTAGAATGTGGCTATAGGGGATCAGTTGTATAGACCAAATGGTTTGGGAATCAATTGTGCTTTGCAATATCCTTAAAACAGGCTAACACATATCACAGACTATGAGCTGTGACAAGGCTAGCCACTCTGTGTAAATTATGTCTCTATGTGAATCTATCATGTTGACAAATGTTGCCAGTAATAAGTGAGTTGAAGACCTCCCCTGACCTGTGCCTGGGACACTCCTTCCACCTTTAGCATAGGTATGTGCCACTATTGATCAGTGTGTGCTTGCCATAAAGACTAGTAGCCCTGTGTCAATAAATTACTGGCTGGACAGTGTCAGTTTACCCAGAATAGCTCTGCTGAGTGAAAGTTGGATGCAAAATCAATCAACCTGCCAAATATGAATTAAAGATTGCTACACTTAATATAGGTTCACGGAATGAATTAAGCTTGGAAGTGGATTACATGATGGTAAGCAGGAAGAGCAGTGCAGCAAAGAAATTTGTCTATGGATCCAGAGTCTACTACTCAGGAAGAGATCACACCAGAAATGGCAAACAGGTAGAAGTCGACAGATTAATAAAATTGCTGTATGCAGACAATTCGGCATTTACAGGCAGAATCTGAGCAAGATATTGAGAAAAGTCTAGTAGAATGGAATGCAAAACTGAAGGCACATGGGATGAAAGTGAATAAAGATAAGACAGATGAAACAGCATCAAATGGGAAAACCAAACCAGAAGAAGCTGAGAATTAATATAGAAGAGAAAATATTGGAACAGGTTAACAGCTTCAAGTACCTGGGAGGTGTGGTCGAGGCGAAGGAAAGTCTGAATGAAGAGGTCAAAGCTAGTACCTGAGGGGTTGCAGTCAACTGACACAGAATTGCAGGGATAGTGGACACTGCAAGAATGCCAAAGAAGCTGAAAGGTAAGGAGTATGAAACAGTGTGACCAGGACTACTGTACGGTACAGAAACCTGGGGAGTAAAGAAAGAGTAGCTGAGGAAGGTAGAGATGATGGAGATGAAGTGGCTGAGATGGGTGGTAGGATGCACACTGTGAGACAGATGAAGAAATGAGAATATCAGAGCGGAAGCCAAAGTAGCTCCAATTACTGAGAATGTCAAATAGAACAGATAACAGGTCAGGCACATGTGCAGAAAAACAGAAGACAATGTGGTGAAAAAGATTTGGGACAGACAGGAAGAAGGCAAGAGGAAATTAAGGCAACCAGAAAAAAAGTGAATGGATTGTATGAGAGAAGACAATGTGACTGTCAGGCATTATTGCTGAAGAAGTGAGGATAGTGGCACTGAATCAAGAGAGATGGTGACAGTTGGGACGGAACTCCAACCCCCTCGAAGAAAATATGAAAAAGAGGGGTTGATAATGTTGGTGATAATGACTGATGGACTCTCATCTAAAACAAGCAACAAAATATGGAAATCCCTCTACAACATTTTAGTCTGCTATGCCTGCTTTACCTTCATTCTCCCACTAACAGCAGAAGTTATAATGCTACTTTAAAGTAACTAATTGGGATGTCAGGGATACCAGTAAGAAAAAAATATTTACAGGCTGGCATGCCAATCATTAGAACACACGCAACCCACTGTGACTGCATATGTTGCATTCATTTTTTTCCACACCTAACTGGAGAATGACAGTCTTTCTGTTAGTTGCATTTTAGTAACAGATAAAAAAAGATGCATGGGTTTGACTCAGCTGCAGTATGGATGGAGTACTTTGATGTGGTGGAATAGCATTCCATGAATCACGCTTTTGCTGACAGGTCAGTGGAAAAGTCATTTTAGCTGTGGTCCATTTTAAGATTTTGTTTGTTTTTCACCAGATATGCTAATTTGCTAAAACATGAGTTAAAGAATGATTACCATACACTTCATGGCTTGCATGTTAGAATTACAAATCTTCATTGCAATCATTTAACATTTCTATGGAAACGTATGTAGAAGGAAACACAGACTAAACAGAGAGCTCATCACAGACCTGCAAGTATATGTCAGTACAATTATGTCATTGCAGTTTCAGCCTCAATTACTTTTCAAGTAGCGTTCATGTGCAACATATCATATTTACTGCTATTGACAGTGTTCCACTGAGTTGATAGTTCTTTTGTTATGATTATTTTAAACAATGTTCTTATCAATTATATTAATTATTTTTATTACCATGTTCTCATTGATTGTATTTCTGCTTGATAGCCATGTGTTATTTGTTATCATTATTTATTCACCTGTTGCTTATTAATATTTGGATTTGGAAAAAGATGGGTCAGATTAAATAATGCCTGCACTGTGTACAGTAAGCATACACAATATGTATTCAAGAACATCCCTACCACATTGTTTGTGCTCTCTAGTCACTCAGAAAGATTACACTAAGTGAACATGTAGTCTATATTTTGTGGTAGCCTTTATGAATCCCTGTCAGTATTTAAAGTTGCAAGGATATCAGCAGGAAAACTAACATTAGGAGGAAGAGGGTGTGAGTTATGCTTGTGTTGTTTGTTCACTCAGAACAGTGTACATTTAGTGTACACTTAGTATAGGCATTATTGAGTCCCGGGAGAGATCTGTTGACAGCATCAAAAAGTGTTGCTTGAATGGTTCAAGAAACTGGATAGGGTTCACCCACCAGTGATCAAATACAGATGTCAAAAGGTATATGGTTACCAGTGTTCCAACTAACAAACAGCTTTAATAGTTTGTGTGGGTAAAATTGTAAGGAATTTATTCTTTTAATTAAATGGTGCTATAGGTATGTTTATAGATTAATGTCAGGGATCTGTAATATGCAAAGCTATATATGATTTTTTTTTAAATAGCCTTAGCATCCACAACCCAGATAAACGGTCGTGCGGTTGGGCTACTCATCTCGCCTCCTGCCTCACACCTGGGCGCTCCCTTCCCTCAATCTATATCCAAGGACTACCACTGCCTCAAACAGAAAACATCTTTGAACTATCTACTACCCAGGTGTCATCAATCTCCACCAATGAGATTACATTTTCTACCTAAGGAAACCTAAGTCCTCACACCCAGGCACTCCCTTCCCTCAATCTATATCCAAGGACTACCACTGCCCCAAACAGAAGACACCTTTGAACTGTCTACTACCTAGGTGTCATCAATCTTCTCCAATGAGATTACATTTTCTACCTAAGGAAACCTAAGTGTTTGTAGCCTTATTAAGGAATCATCCTTTTACAAAGCCTGTACTGTTTTGACCTCCGTGTGTGTGATAGTAGCCTACCGCAGCCTGTTTACCACTCTCCCCCTCAGTCTTTCTCAGTGTTTCCTAGACCCAATCTATAAGTGAATAAAGACTCTTCCCTCACTTTTGTCCACCCTCTCCTTACCTTACCATTAGGTGGCAGCATACACCTTACAGATGCTTACCTAGTCTATTCCTTCCTTAGCACCACCTACAGTTTCAGCTATTTATCAGTAGGTTAAACATCCCTGCAGACACTTGCCCAGTCTCTCCCCTCCAAGCCTCCACCATAAATTAACAGCTATTCTCTATCTACAATCTCTATCAGCTATTTTACTTCTGCTCTACCACCCTAAAATCTACATAACTCCCCTATACTTCCCAGGACTTTAACAACCTTGTATACCTTGTTCATACTACCCTCATTAACTCTTGAACTGCAGCCCTTATTAATTCTGAGTTACAATCTCTGATAGTTTCTGCAGGCTTCACTTCCTTCTGGCTCCACCCACTGTGTTCGCCCTACGGGCTCAC
The DNA here is from genome assembly GCF_019279795.1 of Protopterus annectens. NCBI lineage: Eukaryota > Metazoa > Chordata > Ceratodontiformes > Protopteridae > Protopterus > Protopterus annectens. The sequence continues at coordinate 1,006,929,800 of NC_056745.1, forward strand.
TCCGCTCCCCTACCCTACCCCCAATTCCCACCCACCCCAGTGCCTCTGAACTTATACTCACTTAACCGGTCCTACTTCCTCTCTACCTATTAAACTCCACCCCTTTCACCACCATCCTCTTCCTTCTCCCTCCCCCTACTCACCATCTATCACCCCACCCTTTCTTTCCATTTTAATAAGGCAATCCCTACTCCTACACCTTTCGCAATACCAAATATCTACTTTATCATAGCCTCAACATGCTTACAAAACATACATACTTCTCAACGCAACTATTACTTCTTCTGAATCTTACTTACTTCCACTACCATACCCAACCCAACACCACAACCCACTCACCACTCCTTCATACAACCAACTCACTCCCCACAATGCACTTACAGTCATTTATCTCAATATCCCCTGGTCTGTATCCCATTAACAACCATCTATTTTTTCACTACAAACTAATCACCCCTTATAAAATCTCTAGCCCCCTTCTAACCTCCAACTCCCTCACAAATCTAACACTACACAACATAGAAACAAAGCAATCCAAACAATTTTTCAGCATAATCCAACATCTAACACCCAGACTTATGTCTGGTGATATACACCCTAACCCTGGCCCAAACACCCCCCTCTTCTACATCTAAATCCATTCAACTAGTTTCTCTAAATGCCCAAAGTATAGTTAACAAAATTCCCAACCTGCATGCCTGGCTTCTCCACAACAAGCCTGGCATCTTAGCTATCTCTGAAACCTAGTTAAAACCACAGAGAAAAGATGTTCAAATAGTACCACCTAACCACTCCATCATCAGAAATGACAGGAGCTCTAGTCTATTCATCCTCCCTATCCTTTACTCCCTATAATAAACCCATTCCCCAATTCACCAATGCAGAAATAACACTGGCTCTATTTCAATTAAATAAACACAAACACATATGCATAGCCTCCCTTTACATTCTTCCTGGAGACAATATCTCAGTACTCGAGGATATCCTCTCCTGGCTTTCTACCAATATCAGTAATGAAGCAATTATCATGGGAGACACAAACATTAATTAGGCTTTCTACCAATATCAGTAATGAAGCAATTATCATGGGAGACACAAACATTAATTAGGCCTCCATTCAGTCCCCTACACAGCCCAAAAATATCAACCTATATAATTACTCTCAGCTTATCAACTCCTCTACCAGGCCCTCTAAAGACTTCTCCACTGGTAGCACCCTAGACTGGATCCTAGTCTCTCACCCCCACTACTACCCTGATAGTGGAACTCTTCCTGATTCCCTCAGCAACCACCTTCCAATCTTTGCTAGGCATCTTCCTTCTCCCTTACAAGTAACTCATAATTACATCACCACTCGCTACCTAAAGAACTTCAACCTTAAAGCCTTCTCTGAATCCCTAAAATCACTTAATAGGAACCATCTAAAAACTCTATCCTTGGATAATGCTGTTGCACACTTTAATACAACTTTTCTAAAACTGCTAGATAGTTATGCCCCCATAAAAAAGAAAAGAATAAGAAACAAAACAGCTCCCTGGCTAAAAAAAACACACTAACTACTATGCACCTTAGAGATAAAGTCTGGGCACGTTACCAAAGAAGCAATACTCCTACCACCCTTAATGAGTTCAAAACACTTTGCAACAGAGTCAAAAAGCTTATCACAGCAGACTGACAGAATTACTTCCCCTTACTTCAAAACAACCATAAAACCAATCCACAAAATTCTGGCAAGGTATCACTACTCTCCTAAAACCCGGCACAATTGAAAACCCAAGCCCTGACCCAAATGCACTAGCTATAGATCTAGCCACCCAATTCAACTCTTTTTTCATAGACTCTATTTCCAAACTAACCTCATCCTTCTCTAACAACACTTCACTCCCTACTTCTACATCTCCTCTCTTGTGACCCCCTTCACCTCCAGTCTTTCATTCCCTATCATCTCAACCTCCACCTTTCTCCATAAAACCCATTCCTACTTCTACCATAAAAAAACTCCTGCAAAAGCTAAAACCATGCACCAATGCCCCAATAACATTCCCTCATCTTACCTCAGCATATATGTTGATGCCATTGGCTTCCCTATCAGTATCCTAATCAATCGCTCTATCCAAGAAGGTCTTGTATCCCAACTCTGGTAAAAGGCTTACATCATACCCCTGCACAAAGGAGGCAATAATAACAATATTACTAATTTCCATCCCATCCCCATCCTCTCTCTCCTCTCAACACTCCTAGAAAAATGTATCCATCTTCAACTCCTTCCCTATCTCTTAGACAACAACTTATTAACTTCCACCCAACACGGATTCAAACCCAATCACAGCACAATGACTGCCCTCCTATCCTTCCTGGAAACTGTGAATAAAGCCAGGGATTCTGGTTTTACTGTCTCTACCCTCTTACTTGACCTTTCTAAGGCCTTCTCTCACAACCTTCTCCTTACTAAACTATCCAACCTATACCTATCCCCTGCCTCTCTCAACTGGTTCACCAGCTACCTCTCTAACAGGCAACAAGCTGTTAAGTGGAAAAAAGCCATCTCCTCTTTCCTTAACACCCCCACTGGTGTCCCCCAGGGTTCCATACTGGGTCCCCTCCTCTTCAATATATTCATAAATGATTTCTTCCGCTCGATCCCTTACGCTAACCTTATTCAATATGCAGACGATTCAACAATTATCTGTACTGCTACATCCATCCCCACTCTCTTAAAGCTGACTCAAGACTCCTTCTCTACCACAGAATAGTGGATGATAGACAATCATTTTGCACTCAATACATCAAAACCCAAACTTATGGTATTTACCCCCTCTAAAACCAACACCATTGATAGAAATCTATTCTCCATCACCAGCCAGAATAACACACCTCTTGAACTGGTATCTGAAACCAAACTACTAGGAGTCCAGATCGATGACTAGCTTAAATTCAATTCCCATCTACAACTAAACGTAAAACAACACCAAAAACTTGACATTCTCTACCGACACAGTCGATACCTCACTACATCTACTAAGCTCACTCTCGCTACTACATTTCCCATCCCTTCCCTCCTTTATGGTGCCCCTCTCCTAACAAACCTACAATCATCTCTCAAGGCAAAACTCTCCTCTTGTTATAACAAAATTGCCAAATTTGCCTCTAACCACAAATCCTCAACCCATCACTGCGCATCCCTCCACAAACTAAACTGGCTAGAGCTTCCCAACTATCGCTCCTATACTCAGCTTACTTATGCACACAAACTCATTTTTCACCCCTCTCTCTGTCCCTCCCTTTCCTCTACCTTTAAAATGCACCACCCAGAAAACTCCTAAGATCTAGCAACCAAAACCTAATAGAACTGTACAAACCCCTTTGCTCTCCAGGACAAAACCTCCTTTCCTTTGCCCTGGCACACCTATGGAACTCCCTCCCTCCCTCCATCCATACCACCACCAACCTCACTGCCTTTAAAAACTCACTGCACTCACATCTAACATAAACATAGGAATGCTCCTGCTCCCACCCCTCATAGCCCATTATCCACTTCCTACAGGCAATTATCTCATATATTCCAGACAACAACTTCATATTTGCAGCTAGCAAATACTAAGCCTATTGTGAATAACTTCCTATAATTCTCAAATTGTACTATTCCATCTCAAGAAACTGTATATTTACTAAAGCAATGTTTTATTTTGTTTTCTACTAAATGTAACCTATTAATTTTATTGTAACTGCTGTAATTGTTTTGTCTTAGAACCACAAAAGATTTAATCTGTAAACTACGATAACCTTTGTGCAGGAGCTTTTCTCCCCAGGACTCCATTGAAAACAGGTTCTTATTGGCCCAATGGACTATCCTGGTTAAACAACTGCAAATAAATAAATATACTGACTCATATGTGAATGTAAAACATGGTTGTGATCCAACAGAGTGTTCCTAGCTGTTTACTGTACCTGTATGGAAAATGCATAATACTCATTTAATTCCCTTTTTATTTTTATTTGTGTGTGTGTAGTATATATATCAATTCACAAGAAAGATGCTTTTTGCTGAGCTTGGTGGCTCACAATATTTATGCTTCTTTCTATTTGATATATATATATATATATATATATATATATATATATATATATATATATATATATATATATAAATATAAATATATATATATATAAAATATAAATATATATATATATATATATATATTTCTTCATTTCTGCATAAGATATGTCATGCTATGCTGGTTTGCTAGGATACCACTGTGTGAAGCTAGAATTGCCATTATAAAACAACTTTTTGCACAACTAGCATATTACAATTACTTGGATTCAGAGACACTATCATTACTGCATGCAAGACATAGTGCAGTGTGGATCATTGACCACAACGCTGACAGATGCACAGCATTATATGTGGCATGGCTTATACTCAGTGCATAATAGTAACAAAAAAGTACTGCACATATCATAACAGTACCACGTGCTGTTCATTTCTATAACATTCTGCTGAAAAGCTGGTGCTGGGTGGTAGGGTTACCAACTGTCCCACTTTGCGAGGGTACTCTTTGGGCAGTTGTGTCCTGCTAAAAAAGTGTAAAAATGGGAATTGTCCTGAGATTTTAGGACAAAATTATTTCCTATGTTTTATGCAATAGTTGCATAAAACAGTTATTCTGTATCTGAAACACCTAAATGTTATAAGAAACAGAATAAGCAACTAAAATGCTATAAGAATAACCTTTTATTTTGGCAAAAAGGGAAGTTCTGTCCTTTGTACTGGCCATGGGTATGTTTTAGCCTGCAAAATCTGATGTTTGTACAAAAATGTCCCACTTTGGGCATTTAAAAAGGTGGCAACCCTACTGGGTGGGTGTGGTGGCAACAGACTGATAGAGCACTACAGCTAGTGTGCCCTAACCAGGGCTGATTAATGAATTCATAACAAAGGCGTGTCTTTTTTTTTTTTTTTTTTTTTTTTTTGAGGAATGTGAATTTTTGCCATTATGTGCAGCCATTAGGTGTTATTGTTTCAAGCAGTCTGAATTGTATTACATGGACAGTGCAGTTGTTGGTTATTGTGGCAGTTTCTATCATCATGTACTCTTAGAAACAAGCTGATCTATATTACACTGGGTTATTTGTTTGACAAATGGTGATTCAAAACACTACCAGTGTCACACTGTCACTGGGGTTACTCAGAGTTGAGGGTTGCTATCTTCATATCCTCCCGTTGTTCTTTTGTAAAAATGTTGAAATAAATTACTGTAAGTAATAATTCTTGCAGTTGGCACTTTCACATTTGTATGTGATGCTCACTTTAATGTTATCAAATGCACAGTTCATCAATGCTGTGGTGAAGGTGTGCAAACTACTAATTTTATGTTTATCAAAATATGCTGATATCAAGTATAAACTCACTGAACATAGCATATTAGTGTGGTATAACACTGCTGGCATGCAAGTACTAACAGTGTACAATCTTGGAATTAGTACATCTATATCTCTATCAATATCTATATCGATATCAATATCTATATATATATATATATATATATATATATATATATATATATATATATATATATATATATATATATATATATATATATATATCAATATCTATATCTATATATCAATATCTATATATCTATATCATCTATATCAATATCTATATCTATATATGTATCTATATCAATATATATATCAATATATATATATATATATATATATATATATATATATATCAATATCTATATCTGTATATATATCAATATCTATATCAATATATATATATATATATATATATATATATATATGTGTATAGCTATATCTATATCAATATCAATATATCTATATCTATAGCTATAGCTATATATAGTTGAAAGGAGAACAAAGACACTGTTGCTGTTGTTGGGGGGGTGAAAGCTTCTATGCAGACGCCTGTTCTAATTAAGCTGATGATTTTAAGATATGTGCCTGTCTGGTGTACATTTTGTCAGCAGTAGACAGTTAATGAACAGGGTATTGAAACTAAGTAAATTTAGTTAATGAGACAACTATGTTTTGTTATTTCCACTTAGAAGTGATTGATAGCAATAGATTCTGATTTTTTGTTAATTTTTTTTTTTTTTTAGATGGGTCTCTTTTTGTTAGTTGCTTCATTGTATAACTTTATATAGCACTGGTATATGACCACTTACTTATTTAATAATATGTGTGCTCAGGGCTAACCTCATCCTAACATAGTTTTATCCCATATGAGTTAGTTTTACTGAGTCAGTTGTTTCTAGCACCCCAATTATAAAGTCACCAGCTGCTTGTTGTTCCGTAGCCACAAGCGGCATTCAGAGAAGTTCAGGCCAATATTAAAACAATATATTGGTTATTTAACTATCTGCAAATATCCTGTTAGCTAACATAATAGCTAAAATGTTGTTGTTGTGTCTTTTGGCTTTTCCCGGTTAGGGGTTGCCACAGCGGAACTCCGGTCCGCTAATGATTGGTAGTTGATTTTTACGTGCCGAGTTACCAGCCCTGACGCACAACCTTCAACGAATGTAAACCAAAAAAGCCAAAACGACTAGAGAAAGAAGAACAATTGAGACAAACAACTGTCTCCGCTATGTAAGACAATACGAGTGAAAACAGGACCCGGTCAAGTATCACACGATTTATTCCAACCACAAACAATCACAAAGACATCAGTTAAGCATTTTCATCTGTAAATACAGACTTCATCAGAACACCATAACTGTGTATTACTGACAATTTTAAAAACTTTTGGCGCCCAAATGAACAACTGAAAGTTCGCATTTAAAGTGACAATACATAATATATGCACATACAACATATAAATACTATTAAAACCTCATATATAAGAATAAATAAATATATATATGCATAAATGATTAAAAATTGAAAATTAAAAACATATGTTACATAAAAATGGTCTCAGTTGAAAAAAATATAATTATATAAGTTGTAATACTGGTTTGATAGAAATAAAATCATTAATACCAGGGAATTTTGTGGCATTAGTTACAATTTGCCAAAAAGATTCCCTTTTACATAACTGTGCTTTATGATTACCCCCTCTAGCTGATATAAATACTTGATCAATAATTGCAAATTTAAACATGTGTGTGACACCATATTTATTTATATGCCTAAACAGGGCATTTTTTGTGTCTTTAACTTTTATTTTATATAGGTGCTCATAAATACGTCTTTTCAGTTGTCTTTCTGTTTTCCCTATATAAAATACAGCACATGTACTACACTTAGCTAAATAGACAATGTTATTACTGTTACAATTTCCCTTTCTAAACCGTACATATCTTATTAATATCATCCAATTTTATTCCTACATCTTCATTAATGGCAAAACATTGTTTACACTGCCCACATTTTTTAGTATGGATATTTGTTACTTTATTATTGTAATTATGTGTATTTAATAAATTCTTAATATTCATACTCATTTTAAACACAAAATTAGGGTCCCTACCGATAACATTTAATAGTTCATCATCTGTTACCAATATATTCCAATGCGTCTTTATAATGTTCTTAATATCAGATACGAATGGGGAATACGTAAGAACACAAACTCTGTTATATTCTTTTTGTACATTATTTATAGTGCTTGATATATTAAAATTCTCTTTACCAAGACTAGGTGAAAATTTTTTACCCCATTCATTAATAACATAAGCTGATATGTCATCTAATATGGCTAGAGGGTACCCTCTATTAATAAACATAGTTCGAATATTATTTATTTCATCTTTCATTTTATTATAATCAGAGGTCATTCTAGCCACACGTATGCATTGGCCCTTATATATGTTCTTAAGAATATGTTTAGGATGGTTACTAGTGTAGTCAAGATAGCCATTCGAAAATGTTTCCTTTCTGAAAATTTCTGACTGAAAACCGGAATTCGTATGGCTTAAATAGGTATCCAAGTATGATATACCATCATGACTAAAATTGTATGTAAACTTCAGAAAATAACTAGTAGTATTTATATATTCAAAAAATTCCATAAGTGTATCAGTAGGCCCTTCCCATAATAAAAACATATCATCTAAAAATCTTGTATAATATATATGTTTAAAATAGTCACTATTGAATAAATATTGATTCTCCCATTCAAGCATTACTAAATTAGCGAATATGGGGGCACATGATGCACCCATAGCCACTCCTTGAGTTTGCTTGTAATACTCACCTTCGAAATAAATATAATTGTGTTCTAACACAAGACTCATCATGTCTACAATTAAATTAATACGGTCCCAGCTTAAACGGGAATATTTCCTCAAACTATCACAAAAAAATTCTAATCCCTGTTCTCTGGGGATGCACGAGAATAAATCAATCACATCAATAGTGACAAATATCAAATTATTTTTCCATTTATTACTAGTTAACTTGGATAAAAACATCCATGAGTCCTTTACTATATGAGAAATATATTGATAAATGTGTTTTACCCATTCATCAATAACTACACCTATGTTAAAAGTCTTGGCTTTACTACCAGAAATAATAGGTCTGAAAGGTGGGTTATTGATATTTTTATGTACTTCAGGGATACATACTATTGTCGCCAATGTAGGATTATCATTTTTCAAAAAATTATATGTATCAACTGTTATCCTATTATCAACTAAATATTCATCTAAAGCTAAATCAATTTTATGGTAACCACTATTTATTTCATTACGGGAGACAACTTCATAATTCCCAGATTCAATTAATATAGTCTGAACTTTATTAATATAATCAATTGTATTATATAATACGACACCAGCACCTTTATCTGCCTTCATTACTCGAATATCATTATTCCTCATCAACTCAGCCAGGCATTTTCTCTCTACATCCTCCAAGTTGTCAACAAATTTCCTTCCTTTAATAATTCTATTATATTCATAAATATCAGCACAGGTGGATTCTTCAAAAATTTGCACTTTTTTATGTGTAGGAGGTATAAATGTACTTTTTTTTCTTCATTTCATTCGGCAGCGCCCTATAGCTGCTGTTATTTTTATATAGAAATGCTAAATTAAGTCTACGACAAAACAATCTGATATCAATAATAGTATCTACCAAATTAAATTTAGCTGTGGGTATATATTTCATACCCTTTTGAAACAAAGAAAAGAATTCATCACTAATTTGTATAGAAGTATAATTAAATATTTTCAAATCATTCCGCATAAAAAGAACTTGTCTATCTTCGTTTATAAATACATTAATATTGCAATCTGAATCATTGTTACTATTTACATCATTTTGTTCCAGTGGTAAGGTGGCTATTTCATTACATAATAGTATTTCCTTTGGTACACTACCATTAGAATCTTTCATCTCCAATGTTGATTTGTTTTCTGGTACATCTTTTTCTGTTGTGGGGTGAAGTATCGTCCCCCTTGAAAATTTGTACCAGTCTGTCTGTAATCAACATTATGTTCATTAAAATCCATTTTATGGATAGACTCATAATCTTTTTTCCAAATATATGCTCTATTCTCCTCATATTGCTCAACATCACGTTGCATCTTCCTATATTTCCTATCAAATATCTTTTCAGCCTTACTATCAGCTAATATATACTGCTTATTATATAAATCTTTCCACTGAGGAAACAATAAATCAGTAACAATAATGTTATTCAATTTATCAATTTCATTAATCAACAGACTCAATTTCTCATCATTTTTCTTTATAATTAATTTCATATAGCTGAGACCAAAACTATTAAATAAATTATTAAATTAAATTTTAGTATCATGATTCAATGTTACACCCATAGGTATGAATATTAAGTATTTATTAAATACACATGATTACAATAATAAGGTAACAAATATCCATACTAAAAAATGTGGGCAGTGTAAACAATGTTTTGCCATTAATGAAGATGTAGGAATAAAATTGGATGATATTAATAAGACATATGTACGGTTTAGAAAGGGAAATTGTAACAGTAATATCATTGTCTATTTAGCTAAGGGTAGTACATGTGCTGTATTTTATATAGGGAAAACAGAAAGACAACTGAAAAGATGTATTTATGAGCACCTATATAAAATAAAAGTTAAAGACACAAAAAATGCCCTGTTTAGGCATATAAATGAATATGGTGTCACACACATGTTTAAATTTGCAATTATTGATCAAGTATTTATATCAGCTAGAGGGGGTAATCATAAAGCACAGTTATGTAAAAGGGAATCTTTTTGGCAAATTGTAACTAATGCCACAAAATTCCCTGGTATTAATGATTTTATTTCTATCAAACCAGTATTACAACTTATATAATTATAATTTTTTCAGCTGAGACCATTTTTATGTAACATATGTTTTTAATTTTCAATTTTTAATCATTTATGCATATATATATTTATTTATTCTTATATATGAGGTTTTAATAGTATTTATATGTTGTATGTGCATATATTATGTATTGTCACTTTAAATGCGAACTTTCAGTTGTTCATTTTGGCGCCAAAAAGTTTTTAAAATTGTCAGTAATACACAGTTATGGTGTTCTGATGAAGTCTGGATTTACAGATGAAAGCGCTTAACCGATGTCTTTGTGATTGTTTGTGGTTGGAATAAATCGTGTGATACTTGACCAGGTCCTGTTTTCACTCATATTGTCTTACATAGCGGAGACAGTTGTTTGTCTCAATTGTTCAACCTTCAACGAAGGTACGCCCATTCACACATGTCTCCATGCAGAAGACGCTCTAGCTGAGAATTGAATGGACAGCGTAAAATGTGAAAATGCGAAATAATGAAAAGTAGTATATCCGATGCTGATTTTGACAAATGAACAGAAGAAGGTGGTCTCCTGCTGTAGATGTAAGAAATGGTCTGTAAGGTAGAACAGGGGTATAACTGAACAGGTTGCTCAGAACTCAGACTAGAGTTGTGACAAAGGTCGAGCACACTTCTTCATAAACAGATTGTAGACTATCTTAAATGGTTTAAGCATGTCGATGTTATAAAAAGAGCTATAATGAATTACTGTAAAGAAATGTCCCTTTCACTTTTATATTGCTTCATGGCCTTTTGGCTAAGATCACTAAATTAGTTACTGATGAACAACAAAATATACCAGGAAGGGTATCCATAATAAGAATAACAAAATAAATATTGAATTCATTCAAATCAAAGAAGGTACTCTGAAGCAACACCCTTAGCAGACTCTAGACTTCAAAACAAAGAATTGATAATAACTGTGAAACAATAAATCTGAGCAGTTTAAACAAAGGGCACAGTACAAAGGAATAAACAAACATCACTGAGGTTTGCTATGGTTTCAATACAAATGAAAGTGATAAAGCAAAATGTTACAGTGCAGACAAAGCTTGTATAGTTACTACCACAGCTACATGGTTTTGGACAGTAAGACAGCATGTTGGAGGAAAAAGGCAGCAGTGTAAGGGAATGCAAACAAATGTCAGCTCACCCATCCATGGAGGAGAAAGGCAAGAGTACAGGAAGGAGTGAACAAATGTCAGCTCACCCATCTATGGAGGAGAAAGGCAGGAGTACAGGAACGAGTGAACAAATGTCAGCTCACCCATCCATGGAGGAGAAAGGCAGGAGTACAGGAAGGAGTGAACAAATGTCAGCTCACCCATCCATGGAGGAGAAAGGCAGGAGTAAGGAAGGAGTGAACAAATGTCAGCTCACCCATCCATGGAGGAGAAATGCAGCAGTGTAGGTGTGTGTGAACAAATGTCGTTGTCAGCTCAGTCATCCACGGAGTGGAAAGGGGCAGCAGTAAAGAGTGTACAAACAAATGTCAACTCCCCCATCCATGGAGGAGAAAGGAAATAGTGCAGAAGTGTGTGAACAAATGTCAGCTCACCCATCCATGGAGGAGAAAGGCAGGAGTAAGGAAGGAGTGAACAAATGTCAGATCACCCATCTATGGAGGAGAAAGGAAATAGTGCAGAAGTGTGTGAACAAATGGCTGCTCACCTATCTATGGAGGAGAAAGACAGTTCATTCCACTGTATAAGTACCGCCCTGAGAAAGACAGCTAAGCAACAGCACAAGGCTTGTGCAGGACATTACCAAGCATGGTACAACAGTGTAACTAAACTTCAGTGTGTGTTTGGCAAAATGCATCGCTTAAACTAACAAATGCCAACAAACCAACCAAGACCTTCATTTGTATTCCTTTTCTGCAGTTCGTTGGTAAGTTTTGTTTTATTAAAAAATGCACCACATGTAAGTACTAGAGGCACTGTGTTGGTAGCTCACCTGCTGGACACCATGTGGGGAGTAAAAAATATGCAAATACATCATGTACTCTGATGGATGACTACCACTATCATTGGCTTCTTCTTTTGTACTTGAAAAGTGGGAATGTGATGCAATGGGGAAGGGGGGATTGAAGATTATGGGAATGTGGAGAAAAAAAATTTCCTAGTAAAAGAAAAAAAAAGCTAGGCAAGCAAATGTAGCAATAACTTCATTGAATTTAGCAAAATGTGTTTAATGCACTTCAGATAACACTAATTTGAAGCCTGATGAATCTCGCTAATTAATAATAATGATTAGCATCCCAATTAGACCTAAGTTGCCTCTAGGCAACTCATATTTTCCTATGACATTCTCTGGAGAACTTGAATATACTAAACGAGATTTAATGCTTTAAGATAAAATGCAAAGAGCAACGCAGGATTGCTGGAACTCAATAACAAGCCAGTCACAGCTTTTATTTACATTTTCTTCTTTGTTATGGTTATGAATACGCAGCAGTAATTTGTGATGGAAAAATATCACTGTGGCTTAGTAATGTGGAGGTAACAATTGACTTGCAATGATTATGCTACCTCCTTTGTTTAATCAAATACAGGAATATGCGACCATAGTGATGCCAAAACAGCTATAAACATTAAAAAACAATGCATGGTATGAACATAGTAATCTACCACAGAGACTGTGAACTGCTACACTAAAGCAAATGTATCTAAACTTAAAGAAAAAAACAAAGTATCATGCATCAGATATGTAAGAAAGGCTAGGAAAAGAACACGTTATGCAGTGTAACTATACAATCTGAAAAGGACTAATGAGGCTTCAGGTTAGAAGCAGTTGGTCTGCGTTTTCATTTCACTCTGATAATTATGCATAAACACTTATAAGTTATTTAGCACATATGATTGTCTAAGAACACTTGGGTATATCTAAGCTAAGGTGAAGCCTAACTGGTTGGAAAGAAGAAAAAGATTTATGAATTAAAGGTTTTGTAAATGCCACAAAATATTGCTATTTCCTTTGGGTATGTCTGCCTTTTTTTTGCAATTATGAAATACCAGACATGCACATGGAAATACAGATTCATGCCTCAGACATCAGTTGCCGAGTCCCTCAATTGTCAACTTATAATTAGCTGTTCGCACAGCAGCTGTATTATATCAGCTGCTTTATACATTTGAGAGAGTATTCAAACACAGTCTCAGGATATGTCATACCTTTTCATTTTTGGATGACTTTAATTATTTCATACATTAAATCATTTCACACCTTTCTTAGCCTCAGAACTTTCTAACTAGCAAAGCTCAATGGACATCATGTAGACCCAAGCGATTTGTGGACAAGGGAAAAATATGCTTGGCTTGATACATGCAGGGTTATTGAGATCAAAATAACATTAAATGAGAAAACACATATTTACTGTAACAAAAGAAAAGAGGGAGAGACAGAGAGGATGCACAGAACTGTATGCATATCTGTCCACTGGCTTGCTACACTTACTACATTTCTAAATGCTGGTAATGTATTACCACCTGGCCAGCATCACCCGATGATGATCCATGAAACTTTGATCTTGAGGTGGCTGCGCCCTTTGCCTCTGTAAGTAAAAATATGAACTACACAAATTAATTGTGTCAACTACAGGTGCTCGCATTCTAGTAAATCAGGATACACCTGATTATTGCCACTTAGTTGATAAAGGAAGTGTTGTATCTCCCAGTAGGCCCATCTCTCATTTTTACATAGCTCTTCCAACACCCAATTCTACAGAGTACATAGCCATATGAAAGCCTAAACACTAAACCTACAAATCCCACCTAATTCCAAGTCCCCAACTTAGCCCCATTCATCCCTTACTCTAAACTTCAACTTCCCCTCCATAACCCTAAAGTCGCCAATAACTTCCTCATCCTAAAACTCCACCCAAACCCTAAATCATAATTTCCCAGTCACTCCTTATCCCAAAAACTCCCTTCCTGCTTCTACACCTAAAACTCTCTTCTCACTCCCTAGCCTAAACCCCCATTCCCTAATCTTAAAACTCTCTTTCTGCTCCCTGAACTTAAAACTCGAAATTCCCCTCTCTGAAGCTAAGTTCTCCAATTGCTGTCTAAACCTAAGACTCTCTTCCAGCTACCTAACCCTAAAGTTCCCTTCCCAGTCCCTAATCCTGAAATTCCCCTTCCCCCTCCAATTCTAAACCCTCATCCTGTTCCCTAATCCTTCTCCTTTTCAATCCCTACAACTGCTTGCCCAAACTCATATTCAAATTTGAGCATGACCAGTGGCCTAGTAAAGCTAAAAAGTACTCAGGTCCATGGCTTTGAAACAGTGGTTTTCAAGCACTTGGGACTTCAGCACCTGTAGTGGCCCCAAAATAATTAAATGAACTGCTTCAACAAAGAAAGCTTAAGTCAATCAAAATACTAACATTAAAAGTAAATTACTACAATGAGTGCTGGACTTTCTACCTGTATCATGTAAAAAAAAGAGGTTACTATACTGTCTGGTAAAATATTTAATTGAAAAAAATATGCTGGAGGTGAAGGCACCAAGTGAAATGGTAATGCAATGGCAAAGTTCTATTCTTCCACAGTTCATTTAGATCTTAAATTCAGGGATCAACAGTAAATGCCATTTTTGACATATGAATGTGTGTAGGAAAGTTGTCATTAGCTATAGTAATACTATACAGCATGTTTGGAAAAAAAATCAATAAATTACTGTGCAGATGCAAGGCTTAGTGATTAATCTGAAAGACCTGAAGCAAGACCTAATAACTGTTATGATACATCTGATTCAAGGTCTAGTGACTGATCTGAAAGGCCTGTTGACCAGTAAGGGATGAGAAAAGTAGTTCCAATACTAACACAAGCCCTATGTATCAAGGTAGAAGACAGTATAGCATCACAACTAAGGGATCAGAATGTTACCTTGATGCAGGAGAAAAACATAAGAAATTAATATGAAGAAAGGTAGAAGATTGTGGAAACCGTGAGTGTAGCACAATAATTTATATCTGGCCAGTGTTCTTGAAGGAGATGAAGACAAGAATGAACAGAGAGGTAAGTATTTGCATTACGTTCTTGCATTACATTTTAAACTCTGCAATATGCGTAGATGATTATTGCAAATATGCTATAAAATATGACAAGAGACAGGAAAATGCAATAGGCCACTCTTTGCAATGTCTAAGTTAGTCTATAAGAAGCTAAGAAGGAGACGTAATTGTGGACATGTTATCTTGAAAAGTACAGGCTATCTCTTTGGACATGGAAGAAGGGTCTGGCAAGTAATGGCATAGGAAAAAAAGTGAGCATTAGTAATGGATGGGATGGTCAGTATTAGTTCTGGGTAGGTTAGCTTAATGACGGCTATCCACATTAATGGGTAATCTTTAGGACCATACCAGAGAAAACTAGGTATTGCAGCTGAAGTGCAAGGGGCTCATAAGTGGGTGACCCTCTTTCCAGCTCACGTTGTATTGATGTCACAAGTGGTAAAGCTGAAAATAATGTCACGGAAGGTAAAAGGAATCATTTATTCAGTTGAGAGCACATTGATTTGAGGACATTCGTGAAATGAGAATTAGTGCTGATTTTTCTGATTCCCCTTTTAGGGGGTTAACTTGTCACTAAAAGCAGTTTACATATTAAGGAAAAGGTAGCAGGGGACAGTTAAAGATGGATGTGTGGAAAAATGAGAAGACAAGGTTGTATTTAACCATGGTAACAAACACAGTAAAAAAAGTTCTTCCCAACAAATTCAAGCAGGAGCTTTTTATATTACACAGGATTAGGATTCCACACACCATGCAAGCTGCTTTTGAAATAGGTAAGCAAACTCTGATGTAGACATGTTTATTTATTATTTCTTGCTTGTCAACCTGGTAAATGTACTGATCCTCATAACCTTTTCATCCATATTCTTGGCCAGACTAGGTAGTTCAAGCACAGTGTAAATATTATCCTGCATTATCTTACGCTGCTATACCCAAATGTCCCCACACCTTTCTCGTTTAATGAATACTATCCTATTACAAGCCTATGCAGATTAGAAAATGCTAAAAAAATAATTTACAAAAAAAAGACTAGAATCTGTGCTAAAGTTTGATATTTGTTCAGGTAAACAACATAGATTTTTCTCTAAAGCTAGCACCTAAACTGCTACTCACCCTCTACATTTTGCCAAATATAGAAACATGCAAATATATGAAACATGCAGTCAGGAATCTAAACAACAATCTTTTTACTAAAAAATTATTCAGCTGTGGTTTTTGACATAAATTAATTTATCAGTTTACTAAATGCCTCTGCAAAATGGCATTCAATGTTATATTTGATAATACAAAGGCAGAAGTACCTTCTCCAAAATTGCCCCCCAAAGTTCAGTGCACAGCTCTTTCATATTAATATAGTTTTTAAACGACCTTCCTTGGAATTAACTTAGCTTATACCAAATAACATAGTAATAACTGAGTTCACAAAATTCTCAAGGTGACCTCAGTGCACTCTCTGGAATTTTCACAGAGAAACAATTTCATTTTCAACATATAAAAATCAACTATCGTGCTTTTAGGAAATTCACAATGATTACTCCCTACACAATCCTTAGCAATTAAAGTCCCAGATGAACACCTCTACCACCTGTAATACACGAATCTAAGAATAATACTATATCAAAATATTTTCTTCGATTCATATTCAGATAATCAAATAGAAAAGATATTGGCTTATTTGAAATTATAATAAAATATACTTTAACTACAAAAGCAATGCATGCTGTTGATGTACTGCTTTTAGTTTAGATTATGTTGTGCCAATAATTTCTTTTGTGTCTCCATAAAGCACAACCATTAGGTATACATCACAAAACAATGTTCTCAGATGTATTCATCTATCACTCAACAGGGAAGATCACTGTATAACTTTAGATAAAACTAGCTGGCTGGCACTAACATAGTAACATTTTTAATAAATTCACTAGCCTCCATGCTTCTCAATGAAAACTGAAAACTATAACCCAGCAGTTAGAGAAAAAAATGTCTGTAAATAAGAAATTTCATATATTCATGAAGTAAAGACAGCTTCCAACTACCCTTTGGACCATTGTAGACTTAAATCGTTTGCCAAAGGAGTAAGCTTCGATAACATCCCACAAGCAATCAGTAAAATCAGCTACCTACTTTTACTCAGAAAAAAAACAAAGAAAACATCAAGGCAGAATGCAAACACACAGGCTGTAAAGAACCTTCTTTTGATATTTAGGGATTCATCATATCCAGACTTTAACTTCTGTTTTCTCTGTGGTACCAGTTAATATTTATTACGTTTGCATATTTTCTAAATATTTTATGTTGTTTGCATTGGAACAAAACTAAAATAAATGTATAAGTAATAGAACAGCAGAAGCCCAAAAATATGCCAATAGGAATGTATGGAGTATAGTGATACACTGCAAAATTTTAGGTATGCATACCTTTATTCAAGGCATAACCACAGTTTTAAAGATTTGATATCTATCTATGTATCTGCCTATGCAATTTTGGTTGTCTGTAAAGAAGGAAATTCTGGGCAGTTGCATTCCATTTTGATAAATCAATTTTAATTTACCTGTTTGCTAAAAATGAAATACATGTCATATATCTGCATGTTGCAGACTAAAGTCTGCCTTGTGAGCCAGGGAGTGACTGAAAACATTCCACAGACCAGCTTATTACACAGTTAATCATTAAATAGACCAACAGACAAAATACACAAATTAAATATAATGCTTCTTCATATAGTGAGTCCGGAGAGATGGGATCAGCCATTGTAACATTTGTATTTGCAGACAACAAGCAGGTCTGTGCTTTACTTACAGGCTGTTGAATTTCCATATTGCAGAGTAAATGCTGGCTTCCATAATTTTTATAGTGTGCTAACCCTAACCCTATGGGCCCGATTCCAAAAAGACTTGTTCTCAGGCTGAAAGCAGGTGCTTTGGAATCTGATCCCCTGTGCAAGCTTGATTAAATATAGGTCTTAAACTGAAGTAAGTCACTTACAACGGAAGCAGGCCTTTCAGAATCAGGGCAGACTTGCACTTAGAACAACTCTTCCAGAATCTGTCCCAATATCTATATAACTACATATCAATATCTATATAAAACTATGGGTCTACTGAAACAGAATGAATGGCCCAAATATTGATGTTCACAAGGTCAATACCAAAAGGTCATCTTTGCAAATGTCGACCAGCTACTACGCATATGCAGAGCAAAAATTTCAGTCCATGCAAAACAACATTTTTAAAAATAGCCTAAAGCATCTCTGCCTCCACCCCCTCACCCCCTGCTAATTATTTATACTAACTCCAAGATCACACAATGTTGGAGAAAGGGTATTTTTCCCTACTCTAGGAATTGTGTGATTTTGCAGCTTGCCAACCATCTATGTCATCAATTAAATATTCAATTTTGTCAATTAAAAAGATGTTGACCAATGCGGGGTCCATCCATATTCAGTTCTCCACACATATATATATATATATATATATATATATATATATATATATATATATATATATATATATGTATATGTTTATATATATATATACACACACACATAACATTTATTTATGAAGGTAATGGAAGAGATGCCTTAATTATCCAGTTTATTTTACAAATATATATATATATATATATATATATATATATATATATATATATATATATATGTGTGTGTATATATATATATATATATATATATATATATATATATATATATATATATATCTATACTTATCTATATACATATACACACACACATATATAAAGATAGCTAGATAGATATATAGATATAGATCTATACACACATCTCTCTCTATATATGTGTTTATAGTATAAATGCTGAGTATAAAATAGATGTCTTACTGAATTATCCAATTTTATTAAACTACATAAACTCTCTTTAGAGTCAACACTTTTGTAACATCATAAAATTATATTGAAAAATGTAAAATCATATAATTGTTATGCTAAATTCATATAGGGATGCTCTATATCAAATCAGTTTGGAATTTTCTGCAGCAAACCTATTCTGCATATTGTTCTGATGTAGAAAAGAGAATAAACCACGAGCCAGCTCAACAAGTCATCATTCTTAAATTGTGACTATTATAATCCTAATAAAATAAGAAAGAAAATTAAATCACTTAGTGTACTGTCAGAAGTACAATAAAGTAATCAGAGCAGATTAGCTACTTTTTTTTCTGATTGCTAATTAATAAGAGTTTTGTTCCAAACTTCAGTCACTTTTCATAAGCACTGTACTCTGATACAATTCAGGCATATAATCATTTAGTTTCCTTTATTGCTACAAGCTTGACATGTATTAGTAAAGAATTACGTCTCCACTTGATTCTCTTAATTATTGGTAAATAAGAATCATCTATATAGAAAAGTAAATACGCACAACTGAGAGGAGAGTGAAAGGAACCTCAATGTGTTATA
Source organism: Protopterus annectens (assembly GCF_019279795.1). Classification (NCBI taxonomy): domain Eukaryota; kingdom Metazoa; phylum Chordata; order Ceratodontiformes; family Protopteridae; genus Protopterus; species Protopterus annectens. The sequence goes on from NC_056745.1 coordinate 1,006,949,577, forward strand.
AATATTGTAATACAATGGCACCATTTTAGATAAACTACTGGAAATACTGACAAAATGGTGAGGGGCAGAGTGTGTATCAGTTTGTACTATAATAACATTCTACTTTATGATGTCTGCTTCAGCTAGTATTGCATTGTATGCCATGGCTGGTAACTAACTGCCTGTACTACTCAGTGTATTATAAATATTGTAATAAATTGGCATAATTTTAAATAAACTACAGGAAATACTGTGTGATGAGATGAATATTTAAACTTTTTTGAACAGGTTTGAGTTAATAAATTTAATTAATATATTATTAACTTTTATGATAACACACACACACACACAAACACATACATATATACACATGGTAAATAGTGTACATAGTTATTTTAGTAAATTGTTTAAAACGTTTATTAAATTTCTACATGGTTGTGATAGGAATAGTTATTGACAGTGTTATAAAAAGTTTATTGTACTGTTATTTGCTATGCAGTAAATGTAGTCTACAAGTTCTATAAACCGTTGCAATTAACTGAAAGAAAGAAAAAACATTTAGAGTTACCATTCAATACTACCTTCTCTATTCTCAGATAGGAAAATTTGGTTATGTTGGTTGTTAACCAGTAGTGCTTTAAAGGTCATAAATATATTTGCAAAGTTATATCATATCTGACGATTTGCAGAAAAGTTCCTGCTCTCATAGGCTCATTTATTGGCTAGCGGAAGACATATATCAATAGTAAAGAAAAAAACATTTTGTGGAATTTAATATTTTAAATCTTAGTGGAAAATAGATTTTTGCAAGGTGGCCAAATGCTACATCATCACACCTAACATGCTGATGATGTTTTGTCAGCGGTACAGATGTTTGTTATTGACTTTATCCATTATATATAGAGATGTGAGTAGGGAAAAAAATAGTAAAGTCATGGAATGTCTGAAGTAACTAAAATGTAATGACTACACAAAAAAGTAAACTTTATTCACCAAATATTAACTTTGGCAAAGTGTCTTTTCTGTCACCTTACATTTGTTTAAAGACATGTAATCATGACTGGACAAGGTGTAGAAAAAAAAATGATTGAATCATAAAAGGGGAAAGCTCGTGTCTATAGGAACACAGGCAATAGTACAAAAGTGATAACTAAAACTAATGTTACCACAGAAGAAAGTTGAGACAATAAAGCTTTCATCCTTTAATTGTATCACAAAGTAGAACTCATCAGAGACACAGTTCCAGAAAGATGATAGCATCAGCTGTGACAGCAGTTTTTTATGTCCCATTTTCATAGAGAATCATTTCATATGAAAATAAGGCTACAGCAACTACAAACCACCAGAGAATTTCTCAGAAAAGTGAAAATAGAATGTAAGTGTTTAATTCCATATTGTTACTTTGTATATGATCCTTAACAATGGAGATAAGCGGGGACACTCATTACCCCTCAGAATCCATATCATTATTACAAAGAGCTTGTCCTGAACGTCAGAAAAACTCAGACAAAATGGTGAGGGGCAGAGTCTGTATCAATAACATTCTAGTTTATGATGTCCGTTTCAGCTAGTATTGCATTGTATGCCATAGCTGGTAAAGAACTACCTGTGCTACAGTATATACTGAATTAATTTTCATTTTTTTCTAAATGATACCACAGTTTCATAGGTAAGTACTAGGCTAGCTGGCCTTGTAGGCTATTTTCAGCCTAGCCATTTTCTGTTCTTGTGCTTGAAATAACCTAACCCATTTGATTATAGATTGGCCTTATCCATCCCATGGTCAATAATAATTATATATTATATTATTCCCAATGAGAATAACTGGGTTCATTCTATAGATAATCGGAGGGGACCCATGAATGGGATAAAGCATTTATGAGCTGCTTCTGTCCATTAGTAGAACAGAGGGCAGTTCTGGAGTAAATTTTCTTTTTCCTATCCATAGATCTAAGTTGGCCTTGAATATGGACATGGCTAAGCTTTGTTTTATGAGGATAATGAGTCTGTTTCACAGCAGCAGTATCCTCTGTGAGGTGTTCCTGCCTCTCCAAACCATGCTGATGATGATGTAGCCATGTTGCTGATGGTGTAACCATGCTGTTGATGATGTAGAAGAGGCTTGGATCCCTGGAACAAGCATTTCTGATGCCATTTGTATCCAGGTAGTCACAGAACAATGATAACTTAGTGGTTGTATACTATGAGTGACTCCTTATCTATTCCACTACTATAATGAATTATAATTATAACTAATTTTAGCTGAAATATTTCATTTTTTAATCTGGCATATGCATTGCATAATACATATTTTGTATATGTACTACAAGACATAATCGTTTATGCGTGTATAACATTTTGTTTATGCATTTTATAATATGCTCTCTACTTAAAGACTTTTTATTTACATTTTACTCTAAAAGCTGCCTCTGTTGTTACCTTTTTCTATGACATGAACTACTGTACGGCAAACCTCTCAACTTTTCAGAAATTCACAGAATGTCCGATTTTTACCTCCATTTCTTTGGTATATTCCTTATAAATTTTGTGGTTCTCTGGTAAATCATTGAGGACTGAAGTTACTAAATAATGACAGACATTGGAGTTTTAAACATTATATCCTTCAGAAAAAGCAAAGCCTGATAATCTAGTTACTTTAAACAGCAATACTTGAAATATGTCCCTCATTTTCAGACTTTGTCCCACTATTATTTTAGCTTTGTTGAGAATTCTTACACTAAGAGGCTGAGAAGTGTGCTGTAAGATCATTCCATTTTCTGTTGTGTTGTACTAACATAAGTTCAGTGGTATACTCCTCAGCTACTGATAGTTATGCAATGACATACACCATGGGATAATCTTTTCTGGGTTTTTTTTTGCTTGCTTAATAGCTTTGTTCATGGCTAGTCCACTTACCTGGTTAAGAAGTATTAAACAAATGAGTAACTAAATAAATGAAGGCAGGAATTAAGTAATTAGTTAACTAATTATTACACAGAACTTATAAGACTTCTAAGAGGAAGATATGTACATATGTGGGCAGCTTTGCCTCTGCAAAAACATGTATTTACACAGGTGCCTTTTAATGAAACTTTGCTGGGCACTCTGTTTTAAGCATTATATCTCTGCTCACTCAGTTTATATAGCCATTGACAAGATATGCTAATACTGCCTTACATTTCATAGTCCAGAGTTCTGATGCCATCTTATATAATACCCCAGGCAACCATATGATCATTGTCACAACATCATTAACTGCTTATTTAAATAGAGCTAATGATAATTGGCACAATCTATTTTCATACCAGCCAAAGTCTACAATGGCTCTTTTCATGCGGGTTTTTCAAATATCACCTGTGCTGCTACAAAGGAAAATAATGTCCAGTCCTGACACAGACAGAGAAGTTTTGAACAGCTGAGTCTTCAATATAAACTTCAGACTGTGGGATATATTTAAAGGAGAACTCCACCATCTTAGTATGAAATAAGTTTTTTTTTCCCTTTTCATTGCATCTTTTTGCTTTGTGTTATAGTAATGCATCAACATCACTCTGAGTGATTCCTATTATATTTTAATATGTTTTTCCCACATAAAAGCCATCTCTGGAACTGTCATATTGATGTGATCTTGTTTTGCAATGCATCTATCATTTTCATGGAGATACCTGGGAAAGTACAGAATAACCATGTACGCTGTAAACTAAATGACACAAAACAGCAAAATCAAGTAACTGGAGACAGGCAAAGTATTGCTAGTGCCTAGCAAAGTGGAGTCATATTTCTAAAAACATTTGACACAGTACAGCAACTTTGTCAACATATATCCTGACCCTCAGCAATAAAATGCACTTAGCAAGTGACTCTAGGAATAAGGATAAATACATCTAGATTTTCAGTTAATGTACTTTACTGCAATGCAAATGCAGGTTAGGTTGGAGAGTCATAACTCTGCTGACAATAAACATCTTTACTCAAAAGAAAGATATGTAGAACTTACAATTTTTGAGTAGAATGACAACTTTGTAAAGATAAATTATAGGCCACAACACTGACAACACGGGAAACAGTCTATAAAGAATATCACTGTTCTGTTTCAGTAAGGATATATGAACCTCTGTTTTTCTTACCTGTGTAGATAAATGATGACAGGTTTTAGTCCTCCTTCAAAATTTGATTACATATCTTCCATACAGCAAAAACAAGATGTTCAACTACAAAATGCATGCTTACAGTTTTCAGAGCAGCCACGGCATGAAACAAATCTGTATAAATCTATGTATGTCCCTCTCTCTGTCTATATATACATACACACATATATATATATATATATATATATATATATATATATATATATATATATAAAAAACATATATATATATATATATATATATGTGTGTGTGATAGATATCCATAGATAAATACAGATATAGATATGTGTGTGAGTGTGTAATATATTTACAATGATTGTTGTTTACCTGTGATGTATGGACCATGCTGTGAACGCATATTCTGGATTTCACATCTTTAAACAGGAGTCATGTCAGCACTTAATATGAAACAGGGTACACAGCATCTTGGCATCCTAATACTTTCTATCAGCAATGCAACCCTATTGCTGCAGAATATCATCACACTGCTGTTTTTATAGTAAAATAATTCAGAAGATAAATACAGATATTATGTTATAATCTGCACTTAGGTTTTGCCTTTGTTTTATAGTAACAGAAAAGCTACATTTTGAATTTCTGAGTGACGAGTTACTTTTTCGACTTTTCTTCACAGTATTAACACTAAATTATAGAAAGCATCACCTTCTTGACATAACTTGTGGTTTTAATTTTCATATATGCAAAAGTATTATGAGTTACATGTTTATGTACCTGTACCCTTTGAAAAACAATGATGATGTCCTTGTCTATTCTGTGAGTCATACGCTATACAGGAAATAAAATAATGCCCATAAAATATTGCTTAATAAGTGCCATGTAATACATTAAACTGTAGAATCAAATTTACAGCACATAAAAGAGCACACACATGCACATAGAGGATTTTGGGGTCTGAATGGAGAGATGAAAATTCAGCAAGCAAAGGAGAGCAGTAGTGCTGAAACTGAATTAATCCTCAAGTCTTGGTGAGTACCTTCAGGAGATGGACCTTGTTTTCTAGAAAATTTCACCAAGGTGACAATGATACATAAGACGGTATTTATATAGCATCTAGCATGGACAGAAGTAGGTCAAAAATTAATAGCTGGGTACACAAGACCCAGGATAAAAAAGTGCCCAATCCTGGTAGCCGCACTGGTACCAGGACTGCAAATAATTACAGTACAGAATCCTCAAAATGCAGAAACATTCCGACAATGGGGCCAGGCCAGGCCCAGGGGGAGGATGGCCCCCCTGTTTTAGATGGAAGTAGCAGTCCACAAAAACTGATAAGCCAAAGAAGGGCCAAAAGTACAATAGAGTGGAATATTGAGGATAAGAAAGAAATTATGTATTGTTACTATTATGCAAAAACCCCAGAAGTTCCAGACACAAGAGATACAAAAAGATGATAAATTAGAGGAAAGAAAAATACTTCCAAAAGAAAAACTGTCCGAAACTTCAAATAAAAATTTATGGTCATTAATGCAACAAATTTTTGAAAAACAGTATATAGACCAAGAAACTTTGATCTGTTTGGGAAAAGAAGCATCTGAGGAAGTGCAAAAATATAAACAACAAAACCTAAATACTTTTGAAAAGTATAAAAAAGAAATATGGACATGGGAAAGAAAGAGAGATTTGATATGGTGCAATATTTATGCAAAGGCAAAAGCCAGATTAATCAACATAAAAAAGGCAGCCCCAAAGATATTCGAAGAGAAATACAGGCAAAGGCATCCAGACATGGAAAATTTCACAATAAAAAAATAATATCACAAGGAGACAATGTAGAAAATCAGATTAGTAAAATATAAGTTAAAAAATAGAAGGTGAAGTTGTGAAGTGCCTGCAAAGTGAAGGATTTGATGTAGAAGGTCTAACACAGGTTACATGACAGCATGATTGAATGAGTCCCCAAAGTAAGGAGAAACAGTAAGATCAGGAGACGTCTGAAGAAGAAATATGGATATGCGAAAGAAAAAGAGAGTTAATATGATGTAATATCTATGCAAAGGAGAAAGCAAAAATAATCAATACAAAAAGAGCAGCACCAAAGATATTTGAAGAGAAATACAGGCACAGGAATCCAGACATGGAAAACTTTACAATACAATTACTTATTTATTTATTTTAATTTAAGTTTGATGACCAGGGAAGTCTACTGGGCCAAGAAGAGCCTTTTCAGTGGAGGCCCGAGGAGAAAAGCTCCACAATAATTGCAAGTTACATTTCACATGTTACAAAAGGACATCTTCAATACCGCTAATTAAACATTTTCAGATATGCTCCATGATATTTGCAATTGGCTTGTCACAATGTTACAAAAATGAAAGACATAATTCAATACAGAAATTTCAACATTTACATAAAGTGAATATTTTTTGTTATAAAATCAATTGTAAGTTTAACATTTCAAAATATATAGCTACTAGCCATTAGTAGGTTAGGAAAATATTATGTATAGAGAGGGTAATAGTATAATTGAAATTAGAGAGTATAGTACAATAGATATTAGAGAGAAAATTAGTTTTTGGTAGGGGAGGGATTGTTTTGGGTGGGATGAAGTAATTGTAGAGGTAGTTGGATGAGTCAGTGCAAGATGGAATAGGGAGAGGAGTTTAAGTTGGAGTGTGGCAAGGGCATTCCCATTTGGAAGAAAGATGAGAGAGTAGCTGAAATTTGAAATTTGTATGGTTAGGTAGGTTGCATATGTGTGTGGGGAGAGAGTTCAACTGTTTAGCTAAGGAGTGGGACAGCAGTAGATGGCCAGGAGGTCGTGCAGGTTTGTGGACTTGAAGGAGATTTTGTTTTTTGCATCTGAGTGAGCGGTTGGGAATGTAAGGTTTTAAGGAAGTAGTGAGAGCTGGGCAGTTGGCAGGTTTAAAGATGAGTTTGTGGACAATAGTGAGTTGTAGGTAACTGAGGTAGTTGGGTAGTTCAAGCCAGTTGAGGGTGAGAAGACAAAGAGGAAAAGTAGAAAAGGAGATCAGTAATGAAGGAGTTAAAGAAATAGAAACTGAGGTTATGCAGTACCTCCAAAGTGAAGGATTCAGTGTAGAAAATCTAATTCAGAAAGCACCACAAAAGGACACAGCATTGGAATTCCAAATTAAGAGGAAACCAGTAGAATGGGAAGCAACTGGTCAAGTGCCATATGAAGATATTTTGGAGCCTTCCAAAGGAAATAAACATTCACTTGAAGCTGGACAGCAAGACAATTAACAGGGAACTGTGGAAACTCTGACACAGTTAATGTTGAGGAGTGATAGGCCAGCGAGTTCCCATATGACAGAGCAACTGATGGCACAGGATGAAATTGAAGAGAATGTGCCACATGAAGATGCAATAGAACTTTCTATAGAATGCCTGCAGGAAATGGAAAACAAAAAATGTGCCCTCTGTTTAGAAGAAAACGAGCTAAGATAACAGTTATGTGACTTAATACAGACAGATAGACATATTAAGATCAATAAAAGAACTAGACTCCAGAAGGTCAATAAAACCCAAAAAGTCAGACGTTTGATAAAACAAATGAGCACAATAATCATGACTATCCATACAGATCGATGCAATATAATAGAAGTAAACAGGATATATTACTGTGCAGCTAAATGAATAACTGATAACGTTCTGCCATAAGAACACGGTGTAATGAGGGAGAGAAAGGGGAGAAATGGAATACCATCATGGAAGTATCGAATAGAGAAAACTATAAAGCAACTAAGACAAGAAGTATCACTGTTAGAGGAGTATAGAAGAGGGAACAGATCAACAAAAATACTTAGAAAGATAGACATGAGAAAAGCAATGTACAGTATTAGAACAGATCAGGATCTGTCATGCACTATCACAAATAAACTAAAAATCTCAGCACAGGCGGAAAAACTTAGAAGCTACACAGATAAATATAAAGGAAAAGTAGAAAATAAGCAATTTATTGATGACCTAAAAAAGGTTTTATAGAGAACTGGGAAACAAGGTAAAAGGAATTGAAAGACCACCAAAAAAAGAAGAAATAGATACATTTTGGAGAAGTATTTATAAAGATCCTGTGGAACATAACAAAGATGCTAAATGGATAAAAGAACTAAAAGAAAGAATAAGAAGTATAAAGGTACAGGGATGAAGTAACAACCAATTCAAATGAAAAATTTGACCAAGAATGTTGAACCACAGTTTAATAAAATGACCAGCAAAGGTAAAACAAAACAGCAAAGCTTTCAGGCTTGGCCCTTCTTCAGTGCAATAAAATATCAAAATCACAGTTCACTTAAATACCTAATAGGTCACATGACCACAACCCCATCATGTGACCATAAAATAATCAAATACATTAATACTGCATTTGTTTCTTCACCAGTATTGGTTTCAGACTTATAGTAGCATTCAATCATGGATACTTATCTGCTGCTAACCTAAGTATCCATTCATATTCCTTCACATCCACAGCATTACATATATTACCCCCTCTAACATTCTTAGTAATTATGTCCATTACTCTATATTTAAAGTCATGACTTAAACCCATGTCCATTTATGTTTAGCTAATGCATTAGTAAGTATATCTCTATGCATATCTGAGCGATGTTCTATAACTCGATCTTTCAGTCTCCTTGTGGATTTTCCCACATAGAAGGCATGACACTGAATGCAGGTTGCAAGGTATACTATATTTTCAGTATTACATGTAGCATACAAGCTAAATGTATATTTCTGCTTAGTGATGGGATGAAAAAACTATTATCCGTTGTAATGGATGAACAACAGGCACAGTTATGACGTAGAAAGGTACCTTTTTTTCTTTACACTTATCCCTTTACTAGATTTATGGACCATTTCTTTATAACATGATTTCTGCTTTAGACTCTTACCATTCCTAAATGCAAACTTTGGTTCCTCACCAATAATCTTTTCTTTTCTCATTATTATCTCCTTTACCGCTGGAGTTCTTCTATTAAATTTCATAATGTACCTTAATTTATCCTGTTTCCTATGTGTTCTATTGGGGTTATCCAAGTTCATATCACTCCTTCCAAAGTACGATCTTGCATCAACTGTCCTATTATTTATTACTTGCTGCCTCATTTCTTACAAAAAACTCTGAGTATATCTCCTTTGTTTAAATTTTTCTATCATTTCTCCCATTTGATCAGTACAGGCTCATTCTTCAGTATTTAATCTACTCACCCTTAACATTTGACTTTTTATGCCCCCCATTAGAAACATGCGGGGTGTATGTACTGTGTCTATGTACTGTACATACCGGTTTGCCTCCACACTTTTTTTATATATGGTGGTAGTTAAATCCTGTCCTATTTTCATAATTCTCGCATCTAAAAATTCTATTCTTTCCTTCGAACAGTTCATCTTAAATTTTAAGAAAATGGTTGAAGAATTAAGGTAGTCAAAGAAAGATTTCAGTTCTTCCTCTCCTTGCCATATAAAATACACATCATCCACAAAACGGGCATAAAATAATAGTTTATCAAGAAAAGGATTGTTTATATTATAAATAAAGTCTTTTCCCATACACTAAGTACAAAATTAGTGTAGCAATTTGCAATAGAAGTACCCATTGCTGCTCCTGATTTTTGTAGATATACCTGGTCTCTAAACATAAATAAGTTATTTGTTAGGACAGCTTCTAATAACTGACAAAAAGTCTCAATTTCTTTCCCAGAATATTCTGTTTCACATCTTAAAAATGTCCTAATTGCCTCTAGGCTATAATCATTAGGTATTACTGTGAATAATGACATATGTCCTATGCAGCCCGACTGGAAAAACTCTGGCTGTACTCAGTGGCATATCGTTTACTTAGAGGTGATCTCTGCCTGACTTACAAAGCCATGTCCAACTCAGAATTGATGGACATGCTCCACCTAAAGAAATCCAAGTCACTGCGAGCCAGTCGGTCTAGTGAGCTAAACCTCGCCACAACAATAAATAGAACATGCTGGAGGGATAGATTCCTGTCACAGAGACTCCTCATGCTTTGGAACAAAATTCCGAAGTACATTAGGCAGAGCCTCTCACTAACACTCTTCAAGAGAAACCTTGATGAGTGGATGGGTAACAGAAAATACACCCCTGGGATCACTTCATTGGCTCTTCTTGACAGAGGCTCAGTTAATTAATCAATGGGGCAGTGAAAGCTGACACACTCTGGCTAGGCTTATAAATGCCCTCGGGCAGATAGCCTAGTACCTACCTATGAACCTATGAATGTCTAACGTGACCATATAATAATCTATTTCTTTTGCATCCTTAATATAGTTATATATCTTCATCAAAAAATCTGAAGTGTCCTTAATATAACTTTTTGATTTTAACATAAGTTCACCTAAAACTGACTGAAGATAGGGGGAAATAGGCTCTGTTATCCAGCCTTTTCCAGATATATTTGGTCTCATTGGTGGTTTGTTCAATCATTTATAGACCTTAGGTAGTCCATATAGTACAGGAACCTTAGGAGAAGGCACAGTTAAATAATTAAATAATTCAATATAAATATCACCATTGACCTGAAGGTCATAAATATGCATATTTACAGCAGCAATACATTTCTTGATGTCAATAGCATTCAACTTCTTAAAAGTACTGTCATCAGATAAAAACTCATTTATGCTTTTTACATAATCTACTAAATCCATTATAACAATGGAACCTCCTTTGTCTGCCTGTTTTATTATTATATCAGCATTATTTTGTAAACTAATCAATGCTTCTTGTTCATTCCTAATCAGATTATAACATTTCTTGGAATTAGTTAAATAAAATTCATACAATTTCTTTTCACAAATTGACTCAAAAGCCTTTACCAAAGAAAAAAGTGCTAGATTTCTTAAGCTAATTTACATTGTTTTTTGTACTTCATAACTATTAAAAGTTCATTTCAAATTAATACCTCGTATGAAAATTTTAAGATCAGTCACTGCATCGGCATTTGCAGGAATAAACTTCAGTCCCTTCCTTAAAACAGAAAGCTCATCAGGTCCTAACTCAAACGATGATAAGTTAATAACATCATTTTCATTCATCTTGGCTGACTTATTTTGTTTGAGGGCTGCTGAATTTCCTCTTCGTTGCTTGCCCTCTTTGGCGTCCTATGAATCTCCCTCTGGATGTATCCTTCTGTCACGAGACAACCTTTTCTGGTAACGTCAGTTGAAATTGCTTCATTGATTGGTGAAAAACCTGATGTTGATTTGTCATAGGGGATTGAGTAGCAGATGCTTCAGCCTGTCTTGTGTCCGCATTTGCCGTTACCATAGGTAACTCAGTGACTGCTTGTTCATTAGAGGCAACATTAGCTTGTCTTTTACTACACTCATTACTTATTAGTTGTCTACTACTATCTGAAGTGATCGCATCCAATTCATACACAGATTTCTTATTAGGCCAAGAAAAGATATGGCCATTCTTGTAGTCATTATAATCTCGGACAAGCTTTCTTTTCTGTTGTTGCAACTTAAAATCAAGTGCAGTTAGTCAATCCAACATTGCTTGATATTACGTAGCAAAATCTTTAAAAGCTGAATGACCCACAAGTTCATTTTACAGCAGTAGTAAACTTGGGTAACACCAATAGAGCACATAGGAAACAGGATAAATGTAGGTACTTTATGAAATTTAATAGAAGAACTCCAGGAGTAAAGGAGATAATGAGAAATTGGCATACATTACAAGCTATGCCAGGCATAGAGAAGATTATTAGTGAGGAACCAAGGTTTGCATATAGGAACGGTAAGAGTCTAAAGCAGAGATTATGCTATAAAGAAATGGTCCATAAATCTAGTAAAGGGATAAGTCTAAAGAAAAAAGGTACCTTTCCATGTCATAATTGTGTCTGTTGTTCATCTATTATAACCAATAATAGTTTTTTTCATCCCATCACTAAGCAGAAATATACATTTAGCTTGTATGCAACATACAATACTTAAAATATAGTATACCTTGCTACCTGCATTCAGTGTCATGCCTTCTATAAGTGAAAATCCACAAGGAAACTGAAAGATTGAATTATAGAACATCGCTCAGATATGCATAGAGATGTATTTACTAATGCGTTAGCTAAACATAAAATGGACATGGGTTGAAGTCATAACTTTAAATATAGAGTAATGGACATAATTACTAAGAATGCTAGAGGGGTAATATATGTAAAGCTGTGGATGTGAAGGAATATGAATGGATACTTAGGTTAGCTGCAGATAAGTATCCAGGACTGAATGCTACTATAAGTCTGAAACCTATACTGGTGAAGAAACAAATGCAGTATTAATGAATGACTATTTTATGGTCACATGATGGGGTTGTGGTCATGTGATCTATTAGGTATTTAAGTGAATAGTGATTTTGATGTTTTATTGCACTGAAGAAGGGCCAAGCCCGAAAGCTTTGCTGTTTTGTTTTACCTTTGCTGGTCATTTTATTAAACTGTGGTTCAACGTTCTTGGTCGAGTTTTTCATTTGAATCATTTGCTTTGTACTTCTGACCAGGTTTACTACTGCTTTGCTTTTTCTTGGGAATGAAGTAACAACCAGACATATTGAAACAAAGTTAAGAAAAGCCTGAAATTGGAAAACTCCAAACCCAGATGCAGTGCCTAACTTCTGGTTAAAAGTATTAACATCTTTGCATGAAAATTTAGCCATGAGTAAGAACTATTTATATGAGCACTCCAAACAGACAACAACCTGGCTAACAACAGGAAAAACAATACTCCTACTTAAGAGTGAACGTGCAAGCTATGCAAAACAATTATAGACCAATAACTTGCCTTCCGACGACATATAAGCTATACACTGGAATTGATGACACCAGAGTCTATAGTTATTTAGAAGAAAACTCAATTATGGCAATATAACACAAGGGCAATAAAAGAAAGTTATATGGAACAAGGGATCATTTGCTTTTAAATAAAGACATAGTGAAGAACTGTAAAAAGGGGAAGAATTTAAGTATGGCATGGATTAACTACAAAAAAACATTTGATAGTATCCTGAATTCATGAATAAAAGATTGATTAAAAATGTATAAGATACACCATACACTGATCAGCTACATTACAGTGACCACAAAACAGTGGCAGACCACTTTGCAATTAAGCCATGATAAAGGACAAATTATTATTCCAGGGATAAAAATTCAAAGAGTGATATCCCAGGGTGACTCTCTGTCATTGCTGCTATTCTGCCTTGCCCTTAACCCATTAAGCTGTCTATTTAGCTTCGGAAATGGCAATAATTTGGCTCCTACAAAACAGCAAAGTATAAAAACTTCTCATCTTCTCTTTGTCAATGATTTGAAACTGTATAGCTCATCAGATGAGAAACTAAAAGTACAACTGCAAGTTGTCAAAACTTTTTCAGATGATATAAGAATGTAATTTGGTCTTGATAAATGTGCAAAAACAACCTTTAAAGCAGGTAAACTGTATCACCAAGAAAACATCAGTTTGGGACCAGAATGTATATAAAAGAACTTAAGCAAGATAGAGTAAAGAAATATTTGGGAATTCATGAAGGACCAGCAATAAAACATGAACAAATAAAACTTAGTAAGGAGTACTTTAGAAGACTTAAATTAATTCTGAAAACACCCTTGACATCTAGGAACAAAATCCAAGCTATAAACCAACTTGGTCTTCCTGTCCTAACTTACAGTTTTGGAGTGATTGACTGGCCCCAAAACTTGTTGGATACATTAGATAGGAAAACAAGAAGGATGCTTCATGCTCACTAAATGATTTATAAAAATGAGTGCATACCAAGGTTATATATTACCCATTCTGAACGAGGGATGGGCCTCCTTGAAATTGATTACAAGTACAGATCTGCAATCGTGGGACTCCACACATATCTGCTGAACTCACAATACCCAAATGTAGTGAAAGTTGTGAGTGAAACATGAGGAGAATAAATCTAAGATGACTGATCTGCTTAGACTAGCAGAAGCATATCGACATCAAGCAGCAATGGAAATCAAAACAGAAGTGAATAAAAACCAGGCAGCAACTGAATGTGCCAAAAAACAAAAGAAAGAATATAAGGTGAAGAACCAGATGAGAAGGCAAGAAATGCGGAAAAAGCATAAATATAGTTGCAAGTATAGAAAACTTCTGGAAGAATATCATGTTGATCAGAAACAAACACTGGAATGGTTAAGGAGAGGCAAACTGAAACCAAGAGATGAAAGGTTAATATTGGTGGCACAAGACAGTGGGCTACGTATACGTTGGTCTACAATGCCCATTGAAAATGTGGAAGAAACAGACAAATGTAGGTTTTGTAAAACAGAATTGGAATCAGTTTCACACCTTGTTGCTGGTTGTGACATACTAATGGCAGAAGGACTGTATACTGAAAGGTATAATAATGTGGCGAGACTGTTGCACTGGGATTGTGCAAACATTATGGTGTTGAAGTAGCTGAAAAACACTGGAAACATGAGCCACAATGCATCATAAAATGATGGTCTACATCACATGGGATCACCATTTACCAACAGTTAAAAAGATAGATGCTAGAAAACTGGATATAGTGGTCCAAGAAAAGAAGACAAAAGTAGCATTGATAACTGAAATCGCTAAACCCAGTACTACAGTGTCTTGTGTCAGAGAGGCACAAAGTCATAAAATATCAGGATATGCAAGCAGAGATAAGAGCAATGTGGAAGAAAGATACCCAGACAGTTACAATAGTAGTAGGAGCAATGGGTCTTATAAAAGAAAATGTACAAGTGTATTTAGATATGTTACCAATACATGTAACTCAGTACAAATTTTAGAAGGAGTCATTACTGGGCACAATGTGGGTGCTGCGAAGAGCACTTCTGGCAGACATCAAGGAATGAAACAATACTAATTTCAGGAACTTTAATCGCACTTTGACTTAGGAATGGGGTCTATTCCCATCATGGTATTAGAAACCCAAAAGAATTGAGAAATTAAAAAAATAGAGGTATACACATTAAATGTGTGTGTGTGTGTGTGTGTGTGTGTGTGTGTGTGTGTGTGTGTGTGTGTGTGTATATGTGTTCAATTATGCCCTGCTTTTCTGCATTTATATTGTTAAACATGAAGCTTAAATTGTCTGAAGTACATTTATCTAACAACCATTTAATAGATAATATTATCGGATTCCCTGAAACAAAAATCTAAAAGGTAGAGATGGATAAAATATTCATGTTTGCACAGTGTATCTTTAAAAATACTTGCAGTTTTTTATACGCTCCTTCCTTGTATAATCTGTCACAATGTATGATTCATAAGAACTGCTTTACTACATATTCCAGGAAAATGTGACAGGTCCAAAGAAGTTTGCTAAAAATATTAGAGAGCATTAAAACATTATTTGACATTTGACATAAGCAAGACAGTGAAATAAAACTGGAACTGATGAGTTTCCTGCAAGGAAGTGCAAAGTAAAAATAGGACAAACTTTTTGAATTGGACTTGACTTTCTATATACAGCTACTACGTTTCTTATGTGAAAGGGGTCTGAGACAGTGAATTACAGACTAGTTTGTTTTTTCTTGATAACTCAGTGAAAATAATGGTTTATGTTATACAAATTACTCTACTGGAAAACATAATAATGTATACTATCAGTGGGTTTACAAAAACAGGAACTAAGAATATACCTGCATTTTTTGCAGCTCCTAATTAACCATGTATAAAGCTAAAGGGAGTGTTTTTAGATCTTGCTTCAAAACATGACAGGGAAAACATATGTCAAATAATCTCCTTTAGCAAACCATCAAGAACCACCACGGCTTTAAAATAGTCAGTCTTTTATTCCAACAATATTAGAGAAATGTTGTAAGCGCTTTCGGGTATACACCATACCCTTCTTCAGACATATAACTATTGACTTCTATCAACCATTTAAATAGCAATAAAGACACCAAATTTAATTACATTAATACTAAGGTTCTATATAAAAATCCCTTATTATACATGACCCCCCATTAATATTCCAAAACATGCACGCTGATTGGCCAGCGTGCACGTTGTAAATCGACTTATACTAATGGAAAAAGGTCCGGTCACCCGGACATTTTCCATTAGTATAAGTCTCTTTTAAAACACTGTCTCGCTATGTTAAAAGAGTTTAACATAGCGACACAGGTTTAAAAAAAGCAACGGAGATCTCTGTTGCTTTTTTTAAAGCAGTCTCGCTATGTTAAACTCCTTTAACATAGCGAGACAGGTTTAAAAAAAAGCAACGGAGAAAGCAAGATCTCCATTGCTTTTTACTGTTTCGCTATGTTAAATGGGTTTAACATAGCGAGACAGCTTTAAAATAAGCAACGGACATCTCAGTTGCTTATTTTAAAGCTGTCTCGCTATGTTAAATCCATTTAACATAGCGAAACAGTAAAAAGCAACGGAGATCTTGCTTTCTCCGTTGCTTTTTTTTAAACCTGTCTCGCTATGTTAAATCGGTTTAACATAGCGAGACAGCTTTAAAATAAGCAACGGAGATCTCTGTTGCTTATTTTAAAGCTGTCTCGCTATGTTAAACCCATTTAACATAGCGAGACAGGTTTAAAACAAAAGCACGGAGAAAGCAAGATCTCCATTGCTTTTACTGTTTCGCTATGTTAAATGGGTTTAACATAGCGAGACAGCTTTAAAATAAGCAACGGACATCTCAGTTGCTTATTTTAAAGCTGTCTCGCTATGTTAAATCCATTTAACATAGCGAAACAGTAAAAAGCAACGGAGATCTTGCTTTCTCCGTTGCTTTTGGCCACAGCTCTGATGTACTGCGTAGGCATGCGCAGTACATCAGAACTGCCGCGGATACCAGACAGCTGTGGAAGGGCAGCAAAGAGGCATTATACAATGCCATTATTTAAGAAAAGTAATTATTTCTTTTCTTAAACAATGTCATAGTATAATAGCAATAACCCACTTCTGGGTGTGGGTAATGCGGGATTTACCCACGGTTGTCTTTGTTTGGTACCAAACCACGTCAACCGTGGGTAAATCCCGCATTACCCACACCCAGGCGTGGGTTATTGCTATAATCCACCATTAGATGGCAGTAAAAGTGCATTTTATCAAAAGACTCCTAAAAACTTGAAATTTAATTAATGTACATATTTATACACAATTATAAACATATATATACAGTGTATCAAATATTGAAATAAAAATATAATAATAACATACTAATATATCTGCACTCACATCTAATACATAATCATAGCCTAACCTAGTTTATGCTGTAGTCTTTGAACATTTAAAAATATATAAATACCATTATAAACATATGCTCTTCCTGAATGACAGGATATAGCAAAAGACATATTAATGTTTCAATGGGCTATCTCTAAGAAAGGGTTTGATGGAGACCCTATCATTCAGGCCTTTCCCCTTATCCGACTGCATTCTGATAATCCATCTAATTTCCTCTTTCTCTGTGTAATTTTTGATGTTTCCTAGCCTACTATTTCTTCCTACTAACTCTGTTACCATAAATTTAAACTTGTGCACCAGCCCATTGTTTAAGACATGCTGTGCCAATGCATTCATCTCATCTTCACGATTAACGGCATAGAAATAGCTAGGCATGCCTTCAATTGTTATTTAATTTATGTTGTTAGGAAACATTCCAAAGTATCCAAGTTTCCACAGGGAAAAAAAGTATAGGGCAAGAAGACAGAGGAAGATATAGGGGCTTCTTGGCAGTGACCCTGTTTATTACACATATTAAACCCATTTTCCAATAAATTAAGTTTGGCAACAAACCAAGTTGTCCCGGGGTTAAGGGTTAAGTGGAGACTGGGAGGATTGGGAGGAAAGGAGATAAGTGTAGGGAGGGAAGAGGTTTAGACAAGTGTAGCTGGGTAAGCAATCACATTTTGGCATGAACTTGCTAAGACAAAGTACGCCCATGACGACCTGGGTAGTGTTGGGATGTAGGCCTTTGAAAGTATGTGGTAAATTGGTAGATTATCCATATCGCCAAATGTGTTTGGGGACTTCTGTAGGGCTGAGCCAATTTATTAATTTAATGTTAGTTGTGGGTTTGCTTGGAGGGAGTTAGTCTATTAACTTGTCTGGGGCTATTTGCTAGGTTGGTAGCACTGGAATTGGTGTTCGTTCATTGGTGGCGTCAGGTTGTTATAAGAGGATTATTGATGTTTCTCTTGTTGGGGTGTGTGAGGTTGAATGCGAGCTTGGGGGGGGGGGGTTGAAGTGGTAATTTTCACAAGTTGTTTCAGTTTCCTTGTCAAGCTAGACTGCTGACCTGGGTATTCTGGCTCTTATTGTCATTGTTCATCCCTGTCCAGCAGCATGGATGTTGGCTTGTGGGCTTGCGGCAAGCATCTTTGCAGCGCATGCACAGTTGTGGCCTTTGTGGGGGGTTAACCGTTATTTATTTTATACTGTTCGGCTGCATAACAAGTTGAATTTTGCTTTATTCTCTGAGGGTCTGAAGGTATAGAACAGCCAATTATATTGGGACATAGACAAATGTGTAGGTACAGTCTTTTTAAGCCTCCTCTTCATACATCCATTAACTTATCTGAACAGTTTGTGAATGTGATATCAGAAAAAATGGTACTTCTTTTACAAGAAGTGTTTCTTTAGCTCCACATATTCCCAACAGACATTATTGTTCGATTTATCTAATAACAGGTCTTTTAAGTTTATGAAGCCTGACAGAGGGACAGTGTTGATTATTATGGATTCCAGCAATTAGCTGGCAATATCTGTTATGGAAGAATGTCTAGGAATGAATTTAATATTGCATAATACATTGTTCGGTTTACCTTAGAGGACTTAGTGTACAGACTTATTTCTTGTTTTTGATTTGTCTTTCTTTGGTGGATGACCCATTTATGTCAATGATTTCCAAAATAACCAAATTGCCAGACATGTGGCTGACCTTCTCTGCTCTCCATGGTTTTGGCAATGGGTTCCATTGCAGAGCTTCCTCTGTGTTGGTTGACAGGGAGCTGAAGCAGATTTGTGAGAATTGCAAGCATGTTTTTGGAGATTTGTGGCAGTTTTTGAAATGCATTTTGGAAACTGATTTTGTTGAGGAGTTTGCATTGGATACATGTGGTGACTTTTACTCTCTTATTCTTCTTCAGGCTGGAGTGGCTTTGCTTTGCAGAAATGGTGACTAGATGTGGTGTCCTTTGCAATACTGAAGTTGGCCTGATTGAGCAATTTGTTGATCTGACTTTGTAAAAATGAGGAAAAAAAAAAAAAAGATGTTGTGTTTTGAGAGTGAATGATTTTGGCAGTTGTGATGGGGAAACTGGTGCATTTTTAATTTGCAGTGAAAGAGTGGAGTACTACTACTGTTGCACTAACAAAAAAAAAAAAAAAAAAAAAAAGGGAAGTACCTCTTCATCCTGGAATGCAGTTTGTGTTGGCTCTTGTGAAGTTTCGGGGTGTTTGTGGTGGGACATGCATGGATCAATGGCTGCCATCATGCACAGCTCTGGAGAGGTTGTCCCATCTGCCTTTTGATTGGACAGGTTTTGCTGCCATTTTGCCTTATGGTTGGGTCGGTTGCATTGGTATCTTTCTGGTAGGGTGGTGGAAATTGTTGAAGGTTGCAGTTGGTGTACTGCAGTGCTTCCTTGCAGAATTGGTAGAGTGGAGCAGCAGCGGACTTTTAGGCAACAAGTGCTCCCTGTGCATGTGTGCTACAGCAATAACTTGTATGCTTGCCAGAAGTACTCATCTTTTCTGTGGTGGGTTACCATTAATTGGTTTTGGCAGCCATCCTTAGGCACAAGTGTCATGGGCTGCTATATGCAGTGAGCAGTCCAGTTTAGGGTGATTCATAAGCTTTTGATCTTATTGGGGAAGTTTTGTTTTTAGTGTGTTTTGGTGTAGAGGGTGGAGCAGTGATTCGTGGTATTGTGCAGATCTGTGTTTAGTAGTCCATTGCTTACGGATTAACTTAGGTTGGTGGTGGAGTAGTCAATTCCTGCAATTGGTGACGAATGTTTCCAAGAAGAGGGTGTCTGTTCATGGGCTGCAAGTGTAATGCTGTGGTAATGGCTGTGGAGGAGGGTATGGTTACAGTTCAGGATACTGGTCAGCAAAACAGCAGTTGTGTCTGCCGCATTAGGAAAGCATTAGCATACCTCTCAACAGTACAGATTTTCACAGGATGTTCAGATTTTGCTGCACACTTTTTCCCCTTTTTTCCTTAGAATGGTGGCTTCTGACAAGTTATGGCAAAGTATTATGACTGTAGTCAGAAATAATGACAGACATTTAAGTTGCAGACATACCATTCTGAATATCTATGCTAACACAAACCTGTTATATCAACATTTTAAGCTTGTAAGAGGAATATTTAAAATAATACCTAATTGCATTTTGTAAGATGCTAGTAAGCTATTATTAGGTTTGCTGAATTTTGTCCATTTGTTCTACATTATGTTGGTTAGTGTGCCTCATTTGGAGATAGAAGGTTAAGAGCTAGCCAGATAATTTTACAATATAAGTTAGCTTGGCTTATACAGTACGCTTACTGAAGCGGTATTGAATCGCAAGGTTACCCTGGTTGTGGATATTTATAGGCCCCTTCGTGTGGGGTGTAGTTGTTACATACTAGACTGGTCGTTAAATTTATATTGGGTATTTGATAGGGTCATTGGAAGCACAGCTTCAGTTAAGGATGCTTTGTCATAAATGGATGTGGCTGGGGTACATTCCTTCTCGAGGTGGGAGGATAGGTTGTCTCTGAAAATTTCTTGGAATGTGTGTTATGTATTTTAGATGATTTACATGTCTTTTTTCTTTCTTGCAGATGGGGGTTGTGGAACACTGCTGCTATAATTTGGAATAGGTGGGTATAAGGTGGAACCCTCTCTTTACATCTTAAAGGATTTACTTTTGTCCTTTTGTTTGCAGATGGTGGTGTGATGAGTACCAGTTGCAGTGCTACACAGTGAGTTTGCAGATGATGGAAGCAGTGACAAGCGAGGAGGTTACACTTGGGGAGTACAAGTGGGCAACAGTTACTGGCTGAAGTAAGTGGATTTCAAAGTTGTTGAGTTTTGGTAGAGGATTTACGCTGCTAGCCAGAGAAGGACAGGCATTTCAATTTGTGATCTCGGGGTTAACTGGTTGTACAATCTGTTCTATTAACCATTTCAGTATGTTAGATCAATGTTTGAAATTTGTCCCTGCTTTTGGGCATTTGCATTCAATAGTAGAAGGAAGCAACAGCCATTGGCCATAGGTAAGAGTTTGGGTTCCTGCAGTGGGCTTGATGAGGTTACAGGTAATGCATTTTATTTAGTGCTCATTAAGGCACATCACTGTGGATGGGGTTCAGGTAGGTGGAGTGGAGTCACAGCACTCTTACTATCATAGGAAGTTATTAGGCTACTGTATCTGGGGTGATTATAAGTTAGACAAGTTCGGCTCTTATTTCTGCGGGTAGCATTTATCACTCTTGTCCAAGGGGATATGAGTCATAACATTAAAAAAAAAAAAAAAAAAAAGGAGCTGATCCCATACTTTAGTATAGAGTTTGGCAAACACTTGATTGGGGTGGCTGGGGTTCTTGTCAGTGCTGCCATGTTAAGTAATTATTGGCATGTGTGCACATAAAATGCTCTTTTCTTTGCAGATTGCAGAAGGCATCATGCGGTGGCTTGAAAAGGGGATCTGCAAGGTGATGCTTTTGGATAGGATGGATGCTCTTGCCACTGGAATGGGTACAATGAGAGTCTGAATAATTACCTCATTAAGGCATGTTAGAGCTCTGTGTTCAATTAGTGAAAGCTAATCATTGCGTTGGTATAGGGGGCAAGTAAGGAACAGGTAGGTAGGGGGGCCAGCGAAAAAAACTATTGGGGATGGTTTATGGGGAGTGTGGGGATCCCACGGGATGAGTAGAGTCACAACATTCATAGGAGCACAGGAACTTATTACGCTAAAGCCCTATGGCTCTTGCAAGCCATGGAAGTTGAACCCTTGCTTTCAGGAGCTTGAAACCTTGGCGGGTTATATTTACTCATCCGGTAGTTTGAACCATATTTGGGGAAGGGCCAGTGAGGTGTTTGACAGGATGTTGGAGTTTGTTCCTAAAGGGTGCTATCTTTGGGTGACAAATTTGTCCCTTGAGTAGGTAGTGTTAATGTTACATACCAAGTTACGGTTGGACAGAGTAACACAAGGATCATTTCATTTGTGGTGTGGGTAAATTTTGTAGGTAGGTTTTAGGAAGCATGGGAGGTAGGTGGCTGTGTTGGGGTAATTTTAGAAACTGGGTGCATTGTTACTGGGGAGTTAGGAGGTTTAAATGAAGCTTGGTTGCAGGATATGGCAGCTGTAGGCCAGGTCTTAATTTCTTACTAGTGGCATAGGTAACATAAGGGAAGAGAGCCTTCAAGGGGAAAGGCCAGGGACAAACAGGGGTTAAGGATGGTTAGTAGTTGGAATGTTCTAGCTAGGACTGTTGCTAGGAGGTTCAGAGAGGGGTGGCCTGGGTTCTGGTTCAGATTGTCATTTGGTAATGAATGAATTGGGGGTGTTTATGGCTGGGCATGTATAGTATTTCATTGCTGAGCATAGGTGAGTTTTCAAGAACTAGGTCAAGGGGTGCTGGTTGTCTGCCATTGAAGGATAGGGCATTAAAGTTCTGGAGTTAGACTATTCTCTACAGTAATCAGGTTACTGCACATCCAGAACTGGGTAGTTCGGTGGACTAAGGTGATATGCTACAGTTTACAGGGTTGTAGGTATAAGTTGTCATTCTGTTAAGGTTGAGCCTGGCTGGAAGGAAGTGGGCTAAAAGGAAATGTATTCTCGGAGTGGATGCTCCGGGGGTACAGTGGAGTCTGAAGTAATTCTACTTTATTTAGTTTCACTGGGGGTGCATTTCAGGGATGGTAGGCAGGATTCTAAGGTCTTTACAGATGATGGGTACAACGAATGATGTTTGGCGCAACCCTTCCCATTATGGGAGGTAGTTGGTTGAACAATTTTTGGTAGAAGGGAGGGGGAACAGCCTGGTCAGGCTGGTTGGCAGAGAAGAGGGACAGGCTTGTCCTCTTCTGTTCCCCCTCTGGTGTATGGATGTTCATTTCAAGGAACCAGGGAAAGGAAAATGAGTAGCTGGAGGAAGCTTGCTGAATAGATAAGTAAGCTGAGATAAGAATGCTGCTTATTTGGTGGAAGGTAATTCAATGAATGGTGTATGACATGAGATGGGATGCTGCTTCAGAAGTAAAGTAAGCGAGCAAAGGTATGGACCCTGCTTACTGGGCAGAGAGATTAGGTACACTGCCCTGATTAGCTTTTCAAGGATGGCACTTCATAAGTAAAGTAAGCGAGCAGAGGTATGGACGCTGCTTAATGGGGCACGGTGAGTAGGTACGCTGCCCTGATTAACATTACAAGGATGTTTATGCTCTGTGTTTAGAATCAACTATATTATGATCAGTTGTAACTAATAAAGTTGGTGAACAAAGCTATGGTATGGAAGTTTTAATAAAGGTCATCAAATGTCATTCGGTGTCACGTGTTTATTGAAGGGGACTGGGACAATTAAATATTAAGGAAGCAGATGTGTCCCAAGTTGGATAAGCTGGCTAAGCAAAAAAAAAATGGTTGTAGAATATTCTAACAAGCTTGAATAAAAGGCAAGCATGTCTAGAGAAATCCTCCCATAATCTGACACCTCAGTATCATGACAAAATATTGCATTCAGTCATTGGTAAGGACATGATATTACAAACAATGTGCTCAGTATACGTCAGCCTGGATTAACATGTGCAACCAATTAGAATGATCTCTCACCCAATAGGATTTCATTTATCTCCTGATGGAGCATAAGGGCAAGACAGGGAAAATTATACTGTACAAAAAAAACATAGGTAATATCTTTCCTAAAAGGCAGATGTCTCCATCACTGCGATATTGTTTTAGAATGAAAAATACATATAAAAATCCCAGTGTACACCTTCTTTCATTGTTGCAGATCAAATGGGCTAGGTGTTGGCATCTCAATCATTGTACAAGAATACATAAATGCAGAAACAAAGAAAACTACTCATGACTAGTAATTTCTCATCCAATAGTTATTATCACTGGTACTGAATAAATGTTATAGGAATCAGTCATACACCAGGAATCAGTCATACACCGTCGATGACCACTTTATGACCCATGCAAAGCATGATGAGGATTTCCTGACTAACCTTCTCTATGTAGAAAACAATGCTTATGGGGAATATTTACTAGAGAAACACTGGCATGGTAAGCTACTTAACTTAATATCATATAACTATGACTAAACATGGAATATGTTAATCAGATTAGTTTCAAAAAGCACAACAAAATCCAACCAATAACCATGTTATTAAATGCCACACTCTCAAACCTTGCTTTTTTTTTCTGCTTCTCACCAATATTTATTCTTTCTGCAATTCTTTTAAACAAAAGTAATATCGAAGGTAATCATAAATAAATTACAGTTACTAGACTTAAGCTACAGATACTGCAATAAGGTAAATGATAGATTTTGGGAAACAGACAGGGATAATATCTTGAATTACACAAGTTTGTTCAACATATTATCAACAAGTTCTATGATGTTATTAAATTCTATCTTTATGAGTCCATACTGGTAAAATATAAATATATACTAATAAATCCATTTAACACATAAAGTCTTTGGAGGGATTATAAAAAAATGCTTAATCATTAAAGAAAGCCAACATGAAATAAAGTACAGAAACAGCTCTCCTTTAGAATCATTTCTTCTACATAAAATTATGAGCTTCTTCTGTCTGCAGATGTTGAAAGTAAGGTATTATTTTATCAAATCCATACTAGTTGGGACCAGTAGCTTCCCCTCGCAGTGTGCACGGTATCAGCACCCCATATTCACCCCAGGCAGACTGAGTCACATAAGCAACTCCTTCTACAGCTTGAAAGACTACAACTCCCAGCTACAACACTCACAGGACCCCTACACTCAATAAAGCTAAAGTCCATATTCACCCCAGGCAGACTGAGTCTACAGCTTGAAAGACTGCAACTCCTAGCAACAACATGCACAGGACCCTACACTCAACAAAGCTAGAATATATATATATATATATATATATATATATATATATATATATATATATATATATATATATAGTTACTATATCCTGTTCTAATAATATAATCTGTAAAATTCTCTCTTTAGTGTGCACACTGCCAAGGGTTAGAATTTAGTTGTACAGCCATCTGCCTCCCCCTTCTTGTCACCTAAATTATTCTAGTATTCTCTGCTTGATGTACATTTTCTCCCAACACATACATTTGGCCATCTCTTCTGCGCTCAACTCCACTCTACTGTTTCTCCCCTCCTTCAACCCTTCCTAACCTGCCTGCATAGTATCCCCTGCCCCTCACTATCCCTTTTCCCCCAGCTGTCTCCTTCGTCTGTGCTGTACTCTTTTCCCTTACTATCCCATTTAGCTTCAAATACTATATGCGGTTCCTTACCAGTGGCAATGCCAATATCCACTCCTCACTGACTGTTTGATTTTCTGGTGGTTTACAGCCATGATGGGGGCTTATCAACATTGAGCTATTTATTTTTACCTTTGCACTAGAATCAGTTATTTTTGCCTTGCACCAGAATCTATGTATTGCCAGCACCTAAGTTTCCATGACCTTTTGTGGCATTCAAATTCCTTTTGCTTGATTCCACACCATTTCTTTATTCTCCCTCCCATACGAGTCAGGACCAGTAGCTTCCTCTGGCAGTGTGCATGATATCATAGGAACAGTAGCTTCCCCTGGGAGTGTGCATGATATCATAGGACCAGTAGCTTCCCCAGGCAGTGTGCATGATATCATAGGAACAGCAGTAGCCTCCCCTGGCAGTGTGCATGATATCATAGGACCAGTAGCTTCTCCTGGCAGTGTGCATATCATAGGACCAGTAGCTTCTCCTGGCAGTGTGCATGACATCATAGGACCAGTAGCTTCCCCTGGCAGTGGGCATATCATCATAGGACCAGTAGCTTCCCCTGGCAGTGGGCATATCATCATAGGACCAGTAGCTTCCCCTGGCAGTGTGCATGATATCATAGGACCAGTAGCTTCCCCTGGCAGTGTGCATGATATCATAGGACCAGTAGCTTTCCCTGGCAGTGTGCATGATATCATAGGACCAGTAGCTTCCCCTGGCAGTGTGCATGATATCATAGGACCAGTAGCTTCTCCTGGCAGTGTGCATGATATCATAGGACCAGTAGCTTCCCCTGGCAGTGTGCATGATATCATAGGACCAGTAGCTTCCACTGGCAGTGTGCATGATATCATAGGACCAGTAGATTCTCCTGGCAGTGTGCATGATATCATAGGATCAATAGCTTCCCCTGGCAGTGTGCATGATATCATAGGACCAGTAGCTTCCCCTGGCAGTGTGCATGATATCATAGGACCAGTAGCTTCCCCTGGCAGTGTGCATGATATCATAGGACCAGTAGCTTCCCCTGGCAGTGTGCATGATATCATAGGACCAGTAGCTTCCCCTGGCAGTGCGCATTATATCATAGGACCAGTAGCTTCTCCTGGCAGTGTGCATAATATCATAGGATGAGTAGCTTCCCTTGGCAGTGTGCATGATATCATAGGACCAGTAGCTTCCCCTGGCAGTGTGCATGATATCATAGGACCAGTAGCTTCCCCTGGCAGTCTGCATGATATCATAGGACCAGTAGCTTCCCCTGGCAGTGTGCATGATATCACCAGTAAATTAAACAGTTGTTTCTGCCTGTTCTTTTCATTTTTATAGTTATGTTTAATTGCATCTTTGGCTGACTGGATCAAAGGATACTCAGAACTCTTAGCTTATATTGATGTTTACACCTCAGATTTCTGGATTCAATGTTACCGGTCTGACAGTCTTTAACCTGAGCTACATAGCTAACAATTAAAAAATGGTATTTTCTCCTTGTGCTGCACTTCACATTAATAAGTGAAATGTAACATATAGACTATCTCCTCCTGTGGAGCTTACACTGCTGTTCCTAATTTGCTGCATTTACTGCTGCTAACAATGCTTCACATATTATAACTAATCTTTGCCTGCTAATCCCCAGCCACATGGTTTAAACCACGGCTGTACAAGTGTGCTGAAAAATATTTTTACTGTTCCTAATGATTTACTTGCTAAATGTTTTTACTGTGAGATAAGCCTTTCATGGATTCCAACCTTTATGGATGTTTGCTTGGCTAATCAAGGAATTCCCCAACTCTCTGTACCTTTGTCCGATTTTCCCCATCATATCCTAACTCCTATGGCTTATATTTTAATGGACAGAGCTCAAAAAATATAGGCCTATTGCAATTCTGCACTATTTTCAAAAATACTTGAAAAATGCATTCACGAGGAACTTTTTAAACACCTTCTACATGGAAATCTACTTACACCGACACAACATGGCTTTCGTCCTAGTCACAACACAACTACTGCACTAGCCTCCATTACTCTCACCATCATTAAAGCCAGAGAAAATAACAACTTGGTATCCTCCCTTTTTCTGGACCTATCCAAAGCCTTCAGTACAGTCTGTCACACATTACTTCTCTGCAAACTGTCTGCTGTTGGTTTCATTAACTCTACCCTTAACTGGTTTGCTACTTACCTCTCCAATCGACTGCAGTGTGTGTCAAGTGGCTTTCCTTTTCTAAGTTTCTCCCTATTAACACCGGAGACTCCAGAGCTCTGACCAACTTCTATTAGAAATCTATAAGGCAAAAAGATCCATAAACATCCATAGGCCATAGTCTATAGTCTCAAAGTAAAAAAAAAAAAGCTTTAAGGCAATGACTCCTTAACTCCTGGCTCTGCTTGTGCCTAACCCTGCCTAACCATTTTCTATCCTCTCTCTTCTCATCTTGCCTAATTGTTCACTAACCTTTTCTTTCTTCTCCCAACTATAACTCTCACTGCTCTACCTGCTTCCCTCACTTTCACCTCTCCTATACAGACTCTTATTACGATTACTTCACTCTCTTTTCTTGCACCCCTCACTATTCATACACTCCTTCTTCGTACTTTCTCCGAGCTTCTCTATTCTAAACTTACCTTATTCTTTCAACTAACTTCAACTTCTCTCAACTAACTAACTAGCTATAAACTGGCTATAGTAACTACAACTGTAAATTGCTTTGAAGTAACTATGTACTAAATTTCTGCTTATAAATTACTTATATTTCTGTTTTTTTTTTTTTAACTTACTTTGCGTGTTCACTCTATAACTTTATTTAGACTTCTCATGTTATTACATGTATTGAGCTTTTCTACCTGGGTCTTCACTGAAAAAGGGTCTTTGCCCAGTTGGACATAGCCTGGTCAACAAATATCAAATAAATAAAAATAAATAAATAAACCAAAAAAAAAAAAAAAAAACCTGAAAGGGGAACCGGTGGCTGTATCTTGCCATCAGTAAACACAATGTGTTAACTAACTGCAGTATGTAGCTGTTAAAGAAAAACAATGAGGAAAAAGCAAATAAATATATCAAATTACTAAAAGAAAAGGGAAAACATCACTTAGATACCTAAAAACCTGATTATTTCTCCCACAAGTAAAATTAAAAGCTGGAGTTCAAGTAGTCTAACCAGTGTAATAAGGGTTTCATGTAATGAACCATGGAATTATAACTAATCTCCTCATCATGTCCTTTCAGCTTATCCCAGTTACGGGTAGCCACAGCAGAACAACGGTCTGCAGAATGATTGGCAGCGGAGTTTTACAGTGTTGTGTTGCCAGCCTGGCACCAACCTTCCACAGAAGGCACACACACGCAGACACTCACACCTAGAGCCAATTTTTGAGTGTCCAATTTACCTACAGCATGTCTTTGGGGATGTGAGAGGAAACCAGAGCACCCGTAGCAAACCTACGCAACCACAGGGAAGATATGCAGACTCCACACAGAAGGCACCCCAGCCGAGAATCGAACCAGAGAACCTCTTGCTGTGAAGTGGCAACACTAACCACTGCACCACTGGGGCTGCTCAATTGTAACCAATCTCCTATAAAACTTAATTCACAAAATACAAAAATCACCACAAGTGTTCATGCCCAGGATAAAACAAATAACCAGTATCTATGAAGTTATCAAAAAAAAAAAAAAACTTATGCAGATAATTTTATTAATGAATTTATTTCACAAAATGCTAGTTAGCATATGGACACATCCTTGACATATGGCAGATGTAATTCACAAAGTGGAGGTCACAGCACGCCCAAACTGTTTTAGACCCATCAGCTTGACTAGTATTCTAAACATAATGAAGCTTACCCAGAACTACATAACACATGATATTTGCAAATCAAGGTGGTGTTTACTTGTATTTCTTGACAGGGGTTAAAAGTAGTGTCCCAAAAGACTCTAGGGCCACTTTTAATACTATTGTTTTCATATTGACAGTAAGCAATAGGCTAAGGATAACCAACCATTCTGATAACTGCAAAATATTTAAAATAATTAATTTAATAAAAGATGCCAATGTTCTCCAAGACAGTATACAATAAATATACATTTACTTAAAAAGCAATGACCTTGAGGGGATTATTACATAATAAACAGTTAAATTATTTAAAAAATCTGACACCATCAGACCTAGGGACGTTGGTAGACAACAGTTTAACTTTTGACCAAAGTGCACCAACCATATTCAGAAAAGCATAGTCTGCAACCCATGTAATTCTAAAATGCATATCTTGTCATTCTACGGAGAGAAGTGCAGGATTTTAAGCCTTTCAGATCTGACCCATTATTGAATGCAGTGATGCATTTTATAGCCTCTGAACCAGCATTCTGAAGGAATCTGAAAAAAATACAACAATTCCTAAGAATATAAATTATAGGACTGGAAAACATGAACTATTCGGAAAGGGTTTAAAAAATGTCATTATGTTCTGCTTGATATGGATTACTTAGAAGTGCTCAGTTTCACATAAAAGTAAATGTCTGATTCAGTTTTATTTGAAAGTCTGAGTCTAGAATGCGTCGTGGGGAAGCTTATGCCAGATTAGGGAACATAATACTATAAGTAAATATTAGCAAAGAAAAATGAATGATACATTGCACAATATTTTTTCATTATTATAGAATATGCTTCCTCGCTTTCTCTTTTCAAGGATATGGCTATAGCTATTGCAATTTATCTATCTAGCCATACTAAGCAACTGTATATACATTCACACACACATATATACATACGTACATGTATTTATGTGCACAGACACACACGAGTGACAGAGAAAGAGTTGCACAGTAAGGTAACAGGTGCTTTGTCCATTAGATAATTATTAAAACAGAATACAATATATACAGTTCAGTTGTACAAAATCTTCTTTAGGATATGAAAAAATAAGATACAGATTTTGCAGTTTCTCATACAAATTTCACTCTCGTAATGAAATACATTCAGACAGCTTTCACGTTACAAGATTCTCAGCAAAGTGTCTCCAGATTGTCACAAGCTCACTTAGGTTGTCCTTTCTCTTCCATGGCACACTTCACAGTTTGTCTGTTCTGTGCACAAAACTACCCCTGACATTGACAGCCCAATTTCTCTGATGTCCAGAGCCATTGTTATTCTATTGATTGACTGACTGATTGATTGATTTACTTTCCAGAATACAGCCCTGATCACAAATGACCAATTTCAGCTTCAGTCAGGGCTAAATATATAAAGGAGTGTAAAGTATATGAGAAAGTAATGATATAATCATTACATGCTGTAGTAAGAACTGCAAAAAAAACTTAATATACTATATGTACATAGTGACAACAATACATACAAGGAAAGTGTCAGAATAGTTTTCTTGGCTGGATGTAGCATATCAAGAGTTAAATCAGAATGGGTCATAGAACTTTTCTGCCTAATATAGAGACATAAGTATCCTCCATAAAGAAAATACAGCATTGTGTGAATGCCAGTATTTACAGTATTATTTAAAAGGCATCAGTTTTAAAGTATCTAAAGGTGAGACCCACCAAATTATGCTACACTGATCCCTCAGTCTTAACACCCTCTATTTTATGCCCAGTAGATGGTCGATGAACCACAGACAGTCCACTTGCATCATAATGGGTTGAGCCTAACTGATGATGAATGTTAAACTTACAGTAAAAGGCTGTAAAGACAGCAAACACTTAGAAAAGCTAAGAAGTATCATGCTGTTTCTTTAGCCAGATTAGGGTGGCATGATCTGTGATCATCTTAAATTCCTGACCAAGAAGAAAACACGTTGGTGATGAGAAAACTCATTTATCTGCCTGACATTTCCTCTCAGTAGTTAGATAACTGCTCTCTTCTTTGTTAGCTTGTGATTTAAAAAAAATATATGGGGTGATCTTTCCCCTCAAAGTTCTGTCCTAGCTCTGATGCATAAGTATAAACTACGAAGAGTTTATTGAAATATGCGGGTGCTAAAACAGGTTCTGTACCTAATCCTTCCTTCAACTGTTTCAAAGGTATTATCTGCTTCTAGTGTCCATTTTTCTTCAAGGGTATATTCTTCAATGCCATATCTGTAAGAAGATATACTATAGTTCTGTCAAACACTATGACCTCAATACCACTGCTGTGTACAGACTGCCACTCTGGAAGTGCACGAGTCTACTGCAGTTGATTTCTGGATTTAAGGAAACTATTTTTCAAGAATATTTCTGGTTATTCTGCTGTTAACTGGTGCATGTATGCACAGATCATTGCTTAGTTTGCCAGGCTCCAGGGTTCACAGAACTGCTGCATTCCTCCAAGGCTTGTGCAATCCTGTTTCTAGAGATGACAAGAGTGCTGACGTGGTAATGAGAGTTGCTTAAGTTGATCTCAAAGAGGGTTTTTTTTTTTTTTTCAGAAAAAAAATTATTATGCCATCACAACCTCGATCATAGCAACAACAACAGCAGCAAAAATTGAGAATAAGTAAACATAAACAATAATTGCAACTTTTATGCTCTCGAATACAACATGGTAAATTTGACCTAAACAGATCATCATCATCAGCTCCCTTTTTCCCATTTTTTTCTACATGGGGTCGGGGTATCGTGTTAACTGTCTCCACCTCTCTCGATTCAGTGCCACACTCCTGCCTTCTTCAACACTCATGCCTGGGTGTCGCAGATCTTCTTTCACACAATCCATCTGCCTCTTTGCTGGATGTCCTCGCTTCCTCTTACCTTCTTCCTGTCTGTCCCAAATCTTTCTCACCACATCGTCTTCTGCTTTCCTACACATGTGCCCAAACCATTGTAATCTGTTCTCTTTGATCTTTTCTGCAATTGGAGCTACTTTGGTTTCTGCTCTTATGTCCTCATTTCTTCATCTGTCCCACAATGTGCATCCTACCACCTTTCTCAGGCACTTCATTTCCATTACCTCTAGTGTCTTCAACTGTTCTGCCTTTACTGTCCAGGTTTCTATACCATACAGTAGTACTGATCACACCACTGTCTTTTATACATTACTTTTCAGCTTCTTTGGCATTCTTCTGTCATAGACTACACCTGATACTCTATGCCAGTTGGCTGCAGCCCCTCTGATTCTTGCTTTGACCTCTTCATTCAGACTACCCTTCTCCTCACCTACCCCTCCCAGATACTTGAAGCTGTTTACCTGTTCCACTATCTTCCCCTCTGTCTCTATTCTCAGCTTCTTCTGATTTTCCCAATCTGCTGCCATTATCACCATCTTATCTGTGCTTAGCTCCATCCCATGTGCCTTCAGATTTGCATTCTATTCTCTTATCCTTTGCTGAAGTTCTAGCTCGGAGTCTGCCTGTACTACCACGTTGTCTGCATACAGCAGCTTTGTAGATCTGTCCCCTCCAACCTGAACAGATAACCAATTAAATGGTAGGAAATTCAATATATCTTTAAGTATATGAGATTAGATGAGAAAATATAAAAATATATTGCAAGGTGAATTCCCTTCCATTATTTTCTATTAGAGGCATATAAACTCTTCTGAACATACCCTAAAATTTCTTACTCCACTTAGTACTGCCTTCCTTCCAATGTCTAAATATAACCTTTAAGGTAGCAGCAACTATAATTGTAAGGGATGACTTGTTACTGGCAAAGATTAAACAGTCATAAAAGCCAAAAACTAACATCTGTTAAATCCAGTATGGCAGCTTGTGATTCCCAGCAACATGCATGAGAGATGCCATTCGGCAGCTGGGCATCACCACATCTTACGAACATAATCAGCTTGACCAAAATGACAATGCCATCAGGAGTCCTGTGTGGAGGTATTCCTAATCTGTAGTACAAAGAAAAATGCAAAAGTGAATGATTTTATACCAATTGAAGGATGAGAACAAGAGTATATTCTTACTTCTAAAAACCTCAGTCCATTCTCCCTCTGACTGGGAGGTTCTCCCCATCTTTGTCGCCTATGGCTGTTAAGTAACCTAAAACCCTTGTTCAAATTATTTATTATCCATGTATACAGATTTCTCACTTTAATCAAATTCAGATGGAGGCATACATATTTTACTCAGCCTTAAATCCTGTAGCAGTTCCTTTTCCTGGCTTTATGTTCTTAACCTTACAGCCAGATCTCAAAGTGTTCTATGGATACAAGTACTTAAATGCGGTGTACAGTTCTCATTCATTTAGAGTTCTACCTACGGAAACATATATAAGGATCTGTAATGGGAGTAGAATTTGTAGAGGAAACACCAGATTAGGCCAGCTCTACATAGACATCTTGAGTGTTAGTTACCCATTCTGTTTCATTATGTAGTTTTTTTGTGCCTTTAAAAGTGCATGCCAGGGGACAGGAGAGTCATGGTGGTAGTGCTTTTAGAAACTGAAGAACATACACGTTATGCATAGCTGGAAATCATAGTCAGCCTACCATTCTTGAAAGAAGTGTAATTCTACTTTTCTGAAAAATGTGTTTTCTGTATCCATGGATATTTGAGAAGGCAAACAGAGACTACCTAATCATAATGAAGTAAACGAAGTGACTCTATTTTTCTACTTATATGTTAATGCAATTTTCCTTGATTATGCTGGATTATTAAC
This sequence comes from Protopterus annectens, assembly GCF_019279795.1. NCBI lineage: Eukaryota > Metazoa > Chordata > Ceratodontiformes > Protopteridae > Protopterus > Protopterus annectens. The sequence goes on from NC_056745.1 coordinate 1,006,983,771, forward strand.
CCTTTAATGTTGTAGTTATTATATATGGTGTTACATGTTTTTTTTTTCTATTTTCCTTGTTGCCACCTTTTTGCTTTGTACAGCAAATACATTTATTTGAATTGATTAATATACATTATCATTTATACTTATTGGCTATTGTAAAAAAGCACACTGCATCTCATGAACTACATCTGTTACCCTTTAAGAGGCTAACCATAACCAGCATATGAAATTCATAATGACTTAACTGATTTTAATCCAGGATCGTTTAAAACTGTGTAACTAGAAAACATGAATTGGTAGCAGCCCGTAGATACCAGCTGTATACTGGTGAAACTGTTGTTATGGTTTTATGTCTATTTGTTAATGAAATTAAAATAATGTTTTATTATTTTTAAATAAGCATGTTCTTGTATGTCTGACTAATATTCTATTAGAGGCATTTAAACTCTTCTACCCATTATAACTCTGAAGCTATGTTATATGCTTTGGCATGTTAGCACAGCTTTATTTCTCCACACAAAACCCACAGTTTGTGTTTGTTTTTGCATATAAACCATTTGTTGGACATATATTTTTAGGAACTACTTTTTTTTTTACTACGATTTTTTTTTTAATTCCCTTGTTGAGATTACATAAAATGTTTGTCTCATATTCTTTAGCCCCACTTCAGCCAAAAGGACAAGGAAAGTAATCAGCCAGAGTATTGTCTGGTTTGTGTTTGTCGTGGTCGTGGTGGGGTGGAGTACCTAGATAAAACATATACAAAGGGAGAGTAAGGCGATACAAAACCAGAAATCACTCTGATGTTAATATTCACAGAAACACAAAGGGGCAAAGGGATGTGCATACAGAAATCATACTGTTTCTTTTCAGCAAACAACGACATTTCACATCTTGCTTCTTTGCCAGATAAGAATAGCTCTAATACTAGAATGTTATTATTTGTAAACAGTGTTGTTTTGTTTTTTTGTTTTTTTCAGTTTGAGTCTTAATGGCCTGTTTTTACTTTTTAGAAAATGTTTGGTTTTGAAAACTCTGCAGAGTCTTTATAGTTTCTATAGCAAAGTAACAAGTTCTAGCTGTGAATGTGTAAACTAGAAACAGTGCATTCATTTACATGTAACTGTTATTTGGTGCTACAAAACAGATGTGTATACCAGTTATACAGTGTACTTTGAGAAAGCAGTGCACCCATATATTTTTATTAAATAAAATTTTTTTCATAGCCATACACTGGCCTGATTTTTTTGCATTAAATGACATGTTTTCTTAGGATCATAAGAAGTTACTAAGCTATTAGCCCTGAGACCCTTACAAGCCTAGCCAAGAATTAAGCCTATGTTCTGACAAGTCAGCACCCAATGACCCTATCCAGCAGGGACACAGGCAGAATCCTTGGGGGTATTTTCTGTTCCCCATCCAGTTATTCAGGTTGTGCATAAAAAGGGTAAATGAGGTACTCTGTTTAACATGGAGGGGGAGGCTATTCCACAGAAAGGGGAGTCTCTGGGACACAAATCTGTCCCACCAACAAATCTTACTGATGTCACAGACCATGTTAAGGTCGCGAGTGTGGGTTACTCGAGTGAAGCTAGACTTGCAGATATGCAGCAGTCCCATCAAGGCGAGGTCTGAGACTGAACTGTATGCCAGACAGAGGTCACCTCTGAGGAGTGTGTATAGTGTGTATGAGACTGAGTAGAAGGACAGGGCTTTTAGCCTATCTGTGTAGGGTAGATGTTTGAGGCCCTGGATTCTCCTTGTGAGGAACCTCTGCAGTCTCTGCAGCTTCTGCATGTGCTTTGTGAGGTACATACCGAAAGGGGCATTGTACTCAGTAATGGGTCTAACAGGGGAAGAATACAGGGATGTTATGACCTCTTTGTCCCTGGATGAGAGACCCTTACTAATGAGGTGGGCTATGTAGAAAGCTTTCCATAAAAAGGAAGAAATATGGTGGTCAAAAGTCAGTTTGCTATCAACCTAGTTGCCGAAGTCCCTCATGACTGATTGCATGCTTAGGACCTTGTAATTAATGTGATAATTTGTGGGGACATCATTCTCCCCAAAAGGATGATGATGCATTTTTTGGCATTCAGTTTGAGGCCATGCTGCTGGCACCAGTCATTTGTGTGGGTGAGACCTCTGTGAAGATGTTCAAATCACTAGGGGAATTGATGACAGCACCCAGCTTGCAGTCATCTGCAAACCTGATCAGCCATAGCCCACTGGTTTTGGCTTCCACCTCAGAAAAGTATATCCCAAACAACAGAGGCCCCAAGACCAACCCCTGGGGTACACTGCTCAGTACGAGTCTACTGCTTGAGGTGGCTTCCTTTATTTTGACTAGGTGGGTTCTGTCAGTGAGCCAGTTTGCTACCCATCTGGTAACATATGGATTGATGCCTAGTTGAAAGAGTTTATCTATTATACCTGAGTGGGGAATAGTATCAAAGGCTTGGGCAAGGTCAAGGTAGGCAGTATGCACTGTCTTCCCCACATCCATGGCTTTGGTGACTGTCTCAAAGAAGTCAACCAAATTTAACAGGCATGACCTCCCCTTGATGAAACCAAACTGTGTGGCATCAAGTGTTTGGAAGTTTTTATTTATTTTAAGTATACATAGAATTTTAAAACATTTTTTAGAGTATGCATTATTTAGTTATATGTACATACAATATTTGTATACTTTATTGGTTATTGGTTGTGTAAGTGTTTGATGTTTTTGTGTTTTTTGTCATGTTTAGATTACAATATGTTTTTATAATTAATTTTTGTTTAAGTATTGTATTTGGACTTCTTGATAGTGAGGTTTAAATGGTACACTAATATATACAGTCTTTTTAAGGAAGCTAATTATCAAATATCAAGTTTAAAAACAATAATAAAATCTTGAAAGGATGCATTGATTAAATTTTACCAAGTATGCATTCGAAATCCATGGGAGATATATACAAACATGTAAATAACAAATGTGATTTCTTTAATCTATGTGATGATAACAACAAAAACCCTTGGATAATTGATTAATTGATTTTTGGCAAGAGTATTTAAGAGATGCAATGCTGGGTGTGTTTATACGACTCTGAAGAAGCCAGTTTTACTGGTGAAAGCGCTCAGTCTGTGTGCTTTTTACTTGAATAAATTTCTTCTGCTTCAAGTTCCTGGTCTGTGCCTTATTGTCGTTTCTACCTACACAGTGGTCGATGGTTTTATCATAATTTCTTGTGGGTTCCTGCATTGGAGCTGTGTTTTGCCTTTTGGTTAAGTGTTTGGAGGTTGCCAATGTCCTTGTTAGAGGTCCATGATAATCTGTTCCATGGCCTTGCAGATCAGGCTAGTTAGACTGATGGGTCTCAGCAGGTCTGAGTGCTTTCTTTGAGATTGTGGACATATGCGAAGAAGGCCTTATGATTGTCTTTAGTAGATATGGCCAGTTTGGACACAAAGTTTGCTTTGTAGGATTTCACTAGTGCTCTTATTTGCTTGTTCAGGCTAAGGAGAGATTGCTTCCATTTAGGCACCTGCTCCTTCTTGGTCCTGGACAGCAGTATTTTTCTTTTATTACAGAGTTTATTTACTGCAGATGTCCACCAGACAGGTTTACATATGAGTGATTTCTTTCCCTGGGAAAGAAATCGCTAATCCAAAAAAATATATATATATCACTACACACAAAACAAATTCCCTGGGAAAGAAATCACTCATATGCCCCTTCACAATTTTCAGTTTCCGTTATTTTAAGTTTGGCGAAGACGCAGTCGAAATTATGCGTCTTCGATGATCTAATAGGAACCCGTATTTTTCAATAAAATGGCTTGTATTTTCTTTAGTGACTGTATTGTATAAATATGTAATATGAAAGTCTTAACTTATTTTCAATAAAATGCATATGTTTTACATTTACTATGTCTGATACAGTAATAAAATTATCCATATAATCATGTGACTATTTTGTGGATGAGCACAGTTGAGATCATTCCTTTTGTGGCACTCTAGCTGTAAAAGGTTGCAGACCTCTGAGGTAGATAATTATATTTTAAAAATCAGGAAAAGGTCATCGTTGTACCAAAGATATCTAGAATATCAGCCTCTGTTTGCTATGTCAATAGTAAGTTAATTAAGTACAAAAGTAATATAAAATGGTACCTTATTACTAAATAAAAATAAAAACAATTATGATTATTGTAGATCATTAAACCTTATTGGGGGTTTGTATAATGGTTAAAGTGTTTACCTCACAAACAAGATATACAAGATTTACTTCTCACCAAGGAAATTAACTAGCCTTAAAATGACCCAAAAAAGACAGTTAGACTATGAAACTGCAAATTTTGAGTTGGGGGTTGGTATAATGATTAAGGTATACACCTCAATGACAAACGGTAGAGGGCTTGATTCTCACATTTGGAAGAGAAGTTGGCTAGGCTTAAAATGTCCCACAAGGAGAGCTAGCCTACTACTTACCAATGAACCCTATGTCTATGCAACCGTTGCCATCCTCCCTTTCTTAATGTGGCAAAAATATATCGGTTTGACAATATATGCAAATCCAGAGAATGTGAAGTGAAATGTCAGCCATTGTTAGAATGTCTTTGTAAGACACTATTATATGAAGTACATTGAGGATTTGCATGTGAATCCATTAACATTAAATAATATGCCTATGTGAGTAGCTGTAATAACTATCAGCAAATAATCTGATATATTCAAATGCTTATCTAGTAGTAAGACATGAACATTTCATATGAACAATGACCTAGATAATAAAATTATAACATCCATAAATTATATGCAATACATACCATAATGACAGATGTACCAACTCGATGGATGTATCAGAAGAAGAATGTTTCACTAGTAATTCTTTGATCATAATTATCTCCAAGAATATGCATGCAACATAACAGAGAGCTTACATGACTGGATTAACTTTCCCACATCTATTTTCACACATCCTGAGATTTATTACACGATGGTTTGACTAGGAACACTTAGCAACATACATGAGAGAACCCACCAAAGCAGTTCTCTCAGTGCATGCTGTATAATCAAGTTTGTCAAAACTCACCTCAACACACAAAACATATAACATGTGTTATTGTGACCAGTTTATTAACATAAACTTTGCATACACAACAGATACTGAAACAGTAAATAATCAGACTTGAATTACATGAAAAAAATCACAAAATAACCATTAACATTTCTAGGCAGCATTGACTGCTCACCCTCATTTCCTTGAATACAAGCAGCACTACATTCCTCCACTCAGCTTTGATCACACCTAACTTATGAGGCAGCATACCACCTCTAACCTTACCAATGAATTATCCAAATCCACCACTGTAAGGGGGAACAGAAGAGGGGGAGAAAGTGAACCCTCTCTTACTCCACCCACCAGCCTAAAGTGGCAGTGTGTTCCCTGTCTCCTCTCACAACTACATTAACAGATTCTGGAAAAATAAGGCAATATATAAGGTGAACAAGTCCAAACCTATCTCATTTAAGTGGACCCCATCTGTCCAATACCTATTCCTATGACCAATCACAAACAAACCTAAGTCAACTAACAGCCTGGCCACGTTGTGATTGGCAAAATGCTTCGCTCTTTTCACAAACTTATCAGTCTGCTTTCAAACCAGTCTTGGTACAATCTCTGACTAAACACAAAATCCATGGACATTTTTGTCTTAATCTTACTAATCTCACTAACAATCCACACCAAAAACCTCCTTTTAGGGACACGCATTAGAAATAATTACCCCCCCCCCCCAATGAATTGCTAAGTGGGTAACTCTCAACACTGCCTATATCAGCTCAAACAGATCAATGATTTGACTAGGGCCATTTAGCAACCTGGGTGAGAACACCCACTATGACAGGTCTGTCAGTGCATTCTGTATAATCAAGTTTAAACAGCAACCTGGGTGAGAACACCCACTACGGCAGGTCTGTCAGTGCATTCTGTATAATCAAGTTTAAAGAGCAACCTGGGTGAGAACACCCACTACGGCAGGTCTGTCAGTGCATTAGGTACAATCAAGTTAAAAAGCAACCTGGGTCAGAACACCCACTACGGCAGGTTTGTCAGTGCATTCTGTATCAAGTTTAAATGGCAACCTAAGTGAGAACACCCACTACGGCAGTTGTGTCAGTGCATTCTGTGTAATCAAGTTTAAATAGCAACCTGGGTTAGAACACACACTATAGCAGGTCTGTCAGTGCATTCTGTGTAATCAAGTTTAAATAGCAACCTGGGTTAGAACACCCACTATTGCAGGTCTGTCAGTGCATTCTGTAAAATCAAGTTTAAATAGCAACCTGGGTGAGAACACCCGCTAGTAGGTCTGGCAGTGCATTCTGTATAATCAAGTTTAAAGAGCAACATGGGTGAGAACACCCACTACGGCAGGTCTGTCAGTGCATTCTGTATAATCAAGTTTAAACAGCAACCTGGGTGAGACCTCCTACTTCAGCAGGTCTGTCAGTGCATTCTGTATAATCAAGTTTAAATAGCAACCTGGGTGAGAACACCCGCTACGGTAGGTCTGGCAGTGCATTCTGTATAATCAAGTTTAAAGAGCAACATGGGTGAGAACACCCACTACGGCAGGTCTGTCAGTGCATTCTGTATAATCAAGTTTAAACAGCAACCTGGGTGAGACCTCCTACTTCAGCAGGTCTGTCAGTGCATTCTGTATAATCAAGTTTAAATAGCAACCTGGGTGAGAACACCCACTACAGCAGGTCTCTCAGTGCATTCTGTATAATCAAGTTTAAAACACTCTTCTAAGGGCAAATGATTTAATTTCATCAAAATATAACAACATTCCATATATCTTCAGTGATTTCTAGTGCTTTTGGTTTATTTTCACTGCACAAAAGTACTGCAAATACAACACAAGGATCCCACCCAGTTCGGGTTTGTAAAAGCCACATCGTGTCTCCTAAACCTGATAGACTTCTTTGAAGCAGTCACCAAAGTCATAGACAAGGGTAAGGTGGTTCACACAGCCTATCTAGATCTTGCCAAGGCTTTCAACACCATCCCCCACTCTGGAATTATAGATAAACTCACTAAACTAGGTATAAATCCCTATGTCACAAGATGGGTTGCCAACTGGCTCACTGACAGAACCCACACTGTGAAAGTAGCAGACTCCAAATCCGTCTTCAGACCAGTGACAAGTGGAGTACCACAGGGTTCAGTCCTGGGTCCTCTCCTGTTTGGTATCTACTTCTCTGAAGTACAGGCTAACACAGAAGGTCTTTGGCTAATGAAATTCGCAGATGACTGCAAACTAGGAGCCATAATCAAAACTCCTAACGATGTGGACACCCTACAAAAGGACCTCACCGAGACAGATGCCTGGTGTCAAAGCCATGGCCTCAAGCTCAATGCCAAAAAGTGCATTGTCATCCCCTTTGGTAAAAACTCTGTACCCATGAACTACAACATAGGTGGTAGTATACTTAACACTGAAAGTGTGATAAGAGACCTTGGGACACAGGTGGACAGTAGTCTCTCCTTTGATAATCACATCGCCACAGTAGTCAGGAAATCCTTCTACATGGCACACCTCATCACAAAAGGTTTCTCATCCAGAAAAAAAGAGGTCATTGTTCCCCTCTACTCATCACTCATTAGACTCATTATAGAGTACAACGCCCCTTTTGGTATGTACCTCACAAGACATCTACAACAACTGGAAAGGCTGCAGAAATACCTCACAAAGAGGATTACCAGTCTCAAACAGATGCCTTACACAGACCATCTCAAAAAACTCCAGCTTTACTCCGTCGCATATCGCCTACTCAGAGGTGATCTCTGCCTAACATACAAAGCTATGTCAAACCTAGAGCTGTTAGACATGCTCCACTTAAAGAAATCCCAATCCCTCCGAGCTACATGCTCTAGGGACCTAAACCTTGTCATCACAATAAACATAACATGCTAGAGGGATAGATTCCTGTCCCAGAAACTTCCCACACACTGGAATAAACTACCTATCTATATCAAACAAAGCTCCTCATTAACACTCTTCAAGAAAAATCTTGATGATTGGATGGGAAATAGGAAATTCACCCCGGGGATCACCTCTGTGGCTCTGCTCGACAGTGGCACAGGAAAATAATTTTCTTGGGGGGCAAAAGCCAGGGTACCTTTTTGGCTGGGTTTGTATATGCCCCAGGGCCAAAAGCCTAGTACCTACCTATGAACCTATGAATTATTTACTGAATCTTATAACAGCCCACCATTCATTATAAACCTTGTATTCTAATAAAATCCCAGAGTTAATAACTATACTATATACCATTCGATATATATCAAAACTCAAACTACATATACAGTGGATATAAAAAGTGTACACACCCCTGTTAAAATGCCAGGTTTTGTGATATAAAAAATTAGACCACAATAAATAATTTCAAAAGTTTTTCCACCTTTAATGTGATCTATAACCTGTACAATTCAATTGAAAAGCAAACAAATCTGTTAGGGGAAAAATATAAAAAAATAAAAAAACATGCAATATGCTGGTTGCATAAGTGTGCACACCCTTAAACTAATGCTTTGTTGTGTGTGCACACCATTAAACTAATACTTTGTTGCAGCACATTTTGATTTAATTACAGCATTCAGTCTTCTTGGGTACATACCTTCCATCAATTAAAGAGATTAACCCCAAATAAAATTCAGCTGTCCTAGTAGGATTTTCCTGACATTTACTCAGTTGCCTGGTACAGCAAAAGCCATGGTTCACAGAGAGCTTACAAAGCATCAAAACAATCTCATTGTTGAAATGTATCAGTCAGGAGAAGGGTACAAAAAAATTTCCACAGCACTGGATATACCATGGAACACAGTGAAGGCAGTCATCAAAAAGAGGAGAAAATATGGGACAACAGTGACATTGCAAAGAACTGGACATTCCTCCATAATTGATGAAAAGACAAGATGAGAAGTGGCCAGGGAGGCTGCCAAGAGACCTACAGCAACACTGAAGGAGCTGCAGGAATTTCTGGCAAGTACTGGTTGTGTACTACATGTGACAACAATCTCCCATATTCTCCATATGTCTGGACTATGTGGTAGGGTTGCAAGAAAACTTACTTTTCTGCTTACACAGAAAAACATCGAGGCCCGGCTAAAATTTGCAAAACAATACATCCATGTCTCCCAAAAGCATGAGGGAAAATGTGTTGTGGTCTGATGAGACCAAGGATGAACTCTTTGGGCACAATTCCAAAAGGTACGTTTGGCGGAAAAACAACACTACGCATTACCAAAAAAACACCATCCCCACGGTGAAGCTTGGTGGTGGCAGTATCATGCTTTTCATCAGCTGGAAATGGGACTTTAGTAAAGGTGGTGGGAATTATGAACAGTTCCAAATACCAGTCAAATTTGACCCAAAACCTTCAGGCATCTGCTAGAAAGCTGAAGATGAGGTGGAATCTCACTTTTCAACACGACAATGACCACAAGCATACATACAAATCAACAAAAGAATGGCTTGACCAGAAGAAAATTAAAAGTTTTGGAATGGCCCAGCCAGAGCCCAGACCTAAATCCAATAGAAAATCTGTGGGGGTGACCTGAAGAGGGCTGCGCACAAGAGATGCCTTCACAATCTGACAGATTTGGAGCGCTTTTGCAAGGAAGAGTGGGCAAATAATGCCAAGTCAAGATGTGCCATGCTAATATACTCCTACCCAAGAAGACTGAATGCTGTAATTAAATCAAAAGGTCCTTAAACAAAGTATTAGTTTAAGGGTGTGCACAGACAACAAAATTATTAGTTTAAGGGTACGCACACTTATGCAACCAGCGTATTTTACATTTTTTATATTTTTCTCCCAACATATTTGTTCATTTTTCAATTGAATTGTACAGGTTATAGGTCACAGTAAAGGTGGGAAAAGTTTTGAAATGATTTATTGTGGTCTCATTTTTTTATATCACAAAAACCTGGCATTTTAACAGAGGTGTGTAAACTTTTTATATCCACTGTATATATGTTTATATAAAACATTTCAGTTAGTGTGCACCTACTAACTCAGCACATTTTCAATAATTATTAGGAGTCAGTGTGTACATGCCGTTAGTACTTAAAGAACTGCATGCATGTTACAATGCTGTAAAAACGTATGTGAATATCTATGTTTAAGGTCACTGCAACTCCACATAGTCTTTCAAAGATGTACAAATGCACATCTTTAGGCACCAGGAGATGATTAACGTTGGCTGTATGCATATCAGTGCAGTTTTTAATAATTTCTTATCTGTTGAACATTTTGGGAGAGTTTCACAGGATGCATTGCAAATAATTTGGAATAACAGTTGTATTATACAAAGAACTTAGTTTGTTTTACTGCCCTGATACAAACAATATCCCATGCATGGTACCATTTTGACAATATGTAGAAAATGTATTTCAAGGAAATGAATATACACTATTCACTACCCTTTCGTAAATGGAAATCACATATGAAACAAGTAAAAACTATCACATTAGATATCTTCACTTTGTTATACAGTAATACTTCATTGTAGAGAAGTGACTGGGTTAATTCATATTAGCTATGCAGAGAATCACTATCCTGATTAATCAAATACAGAATCAATGCCACACAGAAATATTGGTATTTAAGTAATTACTGGGTACAAGTGGGAACAGAACATAAACACTATGCTCAAATGATTACAGATATGACCACTCATTTTGCAGCTGTATGCCAACTTACTGTCTCTTTCAAACAGCAAGTTAGCTCTGCTCCCCTCCACATTACATTTCCTTATTTCTACTCATTAGTTTCTTCTTTATATTTCTATGGAGTGAGTTTATCTTCGGCTTTAGAATCTTGTGTGAGTATAGAGTTCTATAATACATTACCCAAAAGATTACTTTTTTATGAAACTTGCAACTATAAACTTATTATTATAGCAAATATTTCACAACTAATACACATTTCAGTCACATGACCATACAAATCAGTGGCTCCGACTCCATAAGTCTTGCCCTCAATGAAAGTGACCACTTACACTGAGAGCAGGTGTTTTAGAATCTGGTCCCCATAGTAAGCAGCCTGTTTATAGGTAGGCCTTACAACGAAGTAAGTCACTTACACAGAGAGCAGATCTTTTGGAATCTGATCCAGTGTGTCGGCAATGCTGAGTCCAATACTAGATGTTTTCATTTCTTAACAAAAAATATTTTGTATCAGGTTTTCAAAAAATGGTTTAAGTTTCTAGACTAAGATATAAAGCTGGGTTTGGTAATAACATTGCCCCCCCCAACACACACACACACACACACACACACACACACACACACACACACACACACACACACACACACACACACGCACGCACACGCACACACACACACACACACACACACATGTAGGTCAAAAATGTGTCCATCTCTACCCCTCAAGCAGGACCCTACTCCTAATACAGATATGCACCGTCTTTCCTCATCAAAGTAACTTCAATGTAATCATCAGTGACTTATTTAAAAATAAAAATAAATGTTCCCAACATAATGTGTAGTAAAGCAAACGGTTTGAAAATAATGGACAAATGCAAAGCTTTTTGTCAAGAAATTAGCAAATTGGTATTAGATTTCCATTATTAGTACAATGAAAGCCAAAATAAGTCTGTCTGTTGCACAAACTCCATCAGTTGTTAATGAGCTTAGAAACTGTTGCATATTCTTTCTGAAATTTTAGTAGATCTTCATAGAACTTATAGAGAATGAACTTTTTCCCAAGCAAATGTCTGCACTCATTCTTATGACTATTACCTTTGATGCTACTTTGGCCTCCAATTTTTCAATACAACTAAGGATTTCATCATGAAGAGTGCTACTCGTTTGCCATTTTCATATAGTCTCCCTTCTATCAGTTCAGGAATGCAGGAAACTGAACATAATTAAAATGGCAGCTAAGTGTACTGAATAGTAAAAATGCCATGTTTTATTATATTATTCAGAATATGTGCAAGAGATAATGTAAATATTACTCACCAGAAAGGACGGTCAATACTATGAACCTTTGATGACACAAAAATAGCAATCACTGTATTCATCTGTAGTAAAAATATGCTACAGTGTGTGCAACAAACTTACAAATTCAACAGAGAATAGCTTGAAAATGCAATTTCATTCTAGTACAGATTTTACTACTGCACAAAGGGCTCCATAGGAAAACTGAACATTCCAGTATCCACTTGGAAAGCTCCAAATCTCGATGATTTACAGTCTCATACAGCGATGGTACTCAGTGAATTTTCAGATACACTCATGGCCTTTTACATGTGCAAGATTTGCCCATTTCCCTTTGTCAGCATTTACAGATGAAAGAATATAATTTCAAGTTTGCTCCGTGAAAATTATATTACTGTCTTCTAAGTTCAGAACCTGTGAAGGTATTTCTAATATTCATATTACATCTATCCATTATAATCCTAAGTTACCCACTGAGAAAGTACCTAATGAAGAAAAAGGACTGGTTTATAGCTACAGACCGAGTTCCATGTCCACCCAGATACATGTTAGCATGTAGTACAAAAAAAATAAATAAATAATAATACATGGGCAAGGGAAAAACATCCTAGTAACTGTTTTCGGTATGGATCAGGGTGTGACGAGCATGCTAACAGTATGATCACATATTTCAGAGATTTACAGAGTCTGTCTCATTTTAAATAGATTAAAGCTGCTAGAGTGCAGTTTAGAATACCAGCTCTTTAGTTCTTGGCAATTACTTTATAATGAATTTTCAGCAACACAACAGAAACGTTCACATTTACAGAAAATAAAATAATGTATTTTACATATGAAAAATATCTCACTTATAAACCATTATATAATAATACATTATTTATTTCTACCTTTACCAGACACATATGAGCAAGATCTTCCAAACTTTGCTCACACTAATTAATTAACACCAGAGAAATATGAGTTCACTGTAACCAGGACTAATAAAACAAAAAAACAAAACAAAACAAAAAAAACAGCATTATCAGTTGCTCAACCTATCAACCTTCAGTTTATATATCATTAAACAAGGATTTTTGAGGGAAAAATGTTGATCTCAGGGTGTTTTTTTCTTTATGAATAGTGCATAGCTCTCAGAACAGTTCATCACAATAAAGATTCTCACTGACAAAATTTAACTTACATTTTTAAAGGCCTTTATTATTTTACCTACTAGCTGATGAAACTCATTCTTCAAATCTTACCCAACTACTGGTCCCTCCAGTTTTCCATAATACACCGTTATGATAAAATAAGCTTTCAATACAGTACATTGGACCAAAGTTTTATGAGCCTTAGTGGTTTCAGTGGAACATCAAACAAATCAATACAAAGCTGGTACAGCATTGATACAGGTCACAGAGAAGAGCCCAGTGGTCAACGACCATAGATTATGTATGAATGGAGAGGCAATGCCACATGAAAAAGAGTAGCTTCTTGTTCCCACATCTCCAGCTGTGATTTTGTGTGTGTGTGTGTGTGTGTGTGTGTGTGTGTGTGTGTGTGTGTGTGTGTGTGTGTGTGTGTGTGTGTGTGTGTGTGTCTATAACAGATTCATTTTTAGAGTGACACTAATGTCAACATACAGACTCGGCACTGGCACATGTTCTCAGATATGTACAAAATAAATAGCAACATAACGGCAGATTTTTCTGTCTTCAGTTTAGAGTCTGGGAGGTCAGCTATATCCACTTAATTCATAAAGAAAAGCTTGGTTTATTATGTTGCAATCCCAGTCAGTAGAGAACAAATATAGGTTAGTGGTGACTGCTAATAAAAGTAAGAAAACATTTGAAGTAAACATTTCTGATTTGTAGAGTTGGTATAATGAGATGACAAGTAGCAAGGCAAACGGCTCGGTGATATGCCAATGTAAATGAACAGAGTGCGAAACTCAAGAGTTTTTGCCAAGAAACTACAAACTGATAAAGTGAAATAAACTTAAGTGATTAGCAACTTAGTATTAGACATCTGCTGTCAACATAGACACAGCCAAAAGAAGTCTTATTTGTGCATAACATCCAACAGTTACGAACGAGTTTAAAAATAATTGTATATATTCTACCAGAAGATTTAATATTTCATACTGTAATTATTTCCTAGGCAGAATACAGGTTTGCAGAAATGTGTTGTGTTTAGGAATAAATATTAAAGGTACTCGCTCATCAAGTAACAGCAAATCTACAACTTTATTTCTGTTGACAGTTTTTATAATGCTGTGAATTTTTGTACAAAAAAATCACCTTTGTCAGCTATTCAACAAATAATGTCGCTGTTATAGGTTGTGACACATCACTGTCAGCCACGATAAGTGTTTTCTGGTCTACTGCAGTAACCTGATTGTATTTTAACATGTTTTGCACAGAAAGTCCCAGGTGTGCAAATGACAGACTTTCAACTTTTATATTTAAAACCTCTTCACTCTTAGGAGATGCTAATTCACAGAACTTCTGACAATAATCAGAATGTAGTTGAAATGACTCATGAGCGACTGCTTAATAAGAAATACTCCAAGCCCTGATTAGCACTTGAGATAAAAAGATGAACCCTCAAGGCTGGAACTATATTCTGCAAAATAATTGCTGGCACCATAGAAGTTGATGCCAATTCTGACAGTCTCTTAAGTATCTCTAAAAATATCTGATTGTCTTTTCAGTAATGACAGGACATAGATTCTATGGAAAATATGAAAACTTATCAAACAGAGATAACCTGCCAGGTTAATCTTCTGCAGTCTATAAATTACAGGGTTAAAACATAGACTTATACTGGGAAATCTTAAACTGGCATAATTTTGATTTTCATATATTTTGGGGATGTTACTCTGTAGTGGGATAATATTCAGGTAGAGAAGAACTTTCTGTATGTGGTGTTGTGGTTTGGTGGGGTATATTGCAAAACTGTACAAAAATATAACAGTATAACAATATAAAAGTCAGTGTGAAATTTAGAACAACAGATTTGGAAAAACTAATTTATGTTTTACATAATGCTATTTTCTGTTACTAGCTGGATTGCCTGTTTACACTGATATCGTGTCATGCCAGTAAACAAAAATAATTTCTAGTGTTATCACTTCCACAGGCTCCATCTAGAAATGATCATGTTTGAATGCCATCACATGCAGTATATGAATAATTATGCTATACAGCAGATAAATAAATATACACATATTCAAGCTTTACAAATATGTCAGTATTCTGGTCTGAAACCTGACTTAGTGGGAGAAGACAAAGGGCACCATCTGGTATACTGGAAGTAGACAAAGGGTACCATATGGCATCTAAGATAACAAACTGTTTTTGTAGGACAGAAGAGACAAGTGTATTTTTTAATTCTACATATTGTAACAGCGTCCTTCTGATAGCTGCAGTAAGAACTGTTTGCTTATTTACGTATTTATGTATTTATTTAATTATTCATTTATGTTTTGTCATCTAGTTTGCATACTGAAAGGAATTAGATCAGTGAGCCATTAAAATGGTGCATCTTGGGAAAACAGCTCTGCCTCAGTAAAAATGAATGCATATAATAAAGTGTAGTGATGCACAGCAATGTTAAATCTTGGTATTTACAGCTGCAGCATTAATGATGTAAACATGAAGGAAATACTTTTAAACATGGTGATACAAAAAAATAATGAATTTTAGTCTTTTGTAGCATGTCCACTATGCTGCAGATCACAGCTGAAACTGTTAATCATGGCATATACATACATTATACATTACATCTGATATGGAGATTTCTGAGAAGGTGGGCAGCTTACTGGCAACATCCCTTCTGGAAGTGAGGTATGACCAATGCGTGCAACCCAAGGAATATCCCCCCTTGAACTCCACATTCCAGGCACCCACTAGGCATGTCATCTAAGTCCAAGGAAGATATTGTTCCACAGTATTTGGCAGTTATCAGACCTATCATTGAGTACAATGCCCCCTTTGGGATGTACCTAACCAGGCATATCCATCAAGTGGAATACCCACAGAGGTTCCTCACTAAAAGAATGCAGGGTGCAAGTAAAATCTCCTATGCAGACCGCCTCAATGCCCTATTCTTGTATTTTCTCTCCTACAGGCTTTTGAGGGGAGATCTATGCCTGGCATACAGAGCATTGTCAGACCCCACTCTGATGGACCTCCTGCATATCCACAAAACAAACATCATCAGAATTACCCATTCTAAAGACTTAAACCTTGTCCATCTTATAAATAGGACCTGCTGGAGAGATAGGTACGTATCCCAGAGATTACCCCGTCTTTGGATCAGGCTCCCCATCCATGTGAAGCAGAGCTCCTCCCTAACCCAATTCAAGTGCAACTTGGAAAATTGGATGGGAAATCTGAAATTCATCCCTGGTTTGGCAACTATGTCTCTAATGGATACAGGTAACCTGTAAATGGTCCATCTCCCAAGCCCATGCTTACACTTATCAAGGGTAGCAGAACTTGTCCGAGATTTGAGATGCATGGCTAGGCTTAAAAAGGCCCTTGTGATCATTAGTCTAGTAAACATTTATGACCCTATGAACCTATAATCTGACACAGGGCTAAAAATACACTAACAGCTGTCTAAATGACAATCCCTGACTGACCCTGAGTCCAGTGGTAGGGAAAGAATAATCTAGTTGAACAGGAGGGTGCTAACAGCTAACAAGCAGAAAGACTGGGAAAAAAATGAATCGCTTGTTTCAAGATACTAGAATCACAACATAGAAAAATGTTGTCACTTTAGGTTACCAGGCAAGTTCATATGTTAATAGGTAGTTACCAGGCATAAACTTCAGGAGACCATTGATGGACCATATGCAATCTCCCAGTTGTCTCAAGTTGCCCAGCTACTACCACAACTTTATCACAGACTTGGCCACTATGAGTGATCTGAGCAAGGGCAGGGCCCCTATAAGTGACAAGTGGGCAGAGCTACTAGAGAAGGTGTTAAAAATGTTGAAAGATATGCTATGCTAGCAGCCTGACTTACTGACCTGGACCTCTCCAAGCAGTTTGTGGTATTTACATGTGCTTCTGATGCTGGCCTAGGACCACTATTAATACAAACACCTGATAGGGACAAACATCCTATCTGTTCCATAAAAAAGCTGGACACTGCTGAAAAAAGATGTTCAGCAATTGCATAAGAAATCTGAAAACAAAATGCTCTTTATTACCTACAAACGATCCCTGCCAGCAGAAATCTCACTCTATTCCAGCTATATGTAGCCCACTCTTTGAACTCCATCCCCTTATCCCTTAAACATACTAACAACCTTTCCAATTTTGAGACTAATCTGAAAAAATATCTATCTGACAGCAGGACCTGTACCTGTACAACCCTTAAAACAGATGCATGATAACCTGCTTACTATAACTACACCTTTCACACTCTGACTTCACTAACACCTCCACATCTTTGCAAATAATAATGGCTTAACATCAAAAGTAGCTCTCACTTTAATGATACCATAGTACTAATTTATGTACTTCTTCTTCAGCTGGCACTTACTACTAATTCCCCTCTAGTGTCCTTCTATAATGTTTTCATCTCTTTAACACTAATCGCTTCTCTTTCTCTCTCTCTCTCTCTCTCTCTCTCCATGTCCCTAATCTTTCATCCTGCACATTACTACTTGTCATCTCATTCTATTACACTGTCTGTTTTGGCATCAAAATGCTCTTTTATTTCTCATACCCACATATTATGAGAAATGCAGTCAATATCTTGAATAACTACATATTAGTTTACTTGACAGAGGCTATCCACTTCTGTGAATTGTTTTGCTACTTGTAGTACATATTATACTCAACCACAATTTTTCTTCTTATATTGTAAATAAATATCAGTCTGCTGTGGGGGCTCTTATCCCTTTTATATAAGGTATATCTCTATCTATTTTAAAGTAGTTTATCTGTTGTGGGGGGTTTCTTCTCTTGCATACAATTATTTATCACCTATTGTAAAATGTTTCTATGTACATTTGTGTAGCCTTTCTCCACAACTCATTACTCAGTATTTAATCTGTTGTGGGGCTTTCCTCCCCTTGTCTTTAATTACACATCAGCTCATTGGGAAATATTTAATCTGCTGCAGGCCTTTTCTCCCTTTGCACATAATTTTTTACTCATCAACTATTGTCTAAAATCTGTTGTGGAACTTTTTTCCCTAGGCCTCCACTGAAAATAGGATACTGACTCAGTTGGGCTTTCCCAGTTAGCAAAGGACAAATAAAATCAAATAAAAGCATGCTCTAACAGCTCTCAAGTATAACTTTTTATGCAGAGAATTTTTTTCAGTTTAGGACCATCGACTGCCTGAGTAAAAAAAAAAAAAAATGTGTGTGTGTGTGTGTGTGTGTGTGTGTGTGTGTGTGTGTGTGTGTGTGTGTGTGTGTGTGTGTGTGTGTATATATATATATATATATATATATATAGAGAGAGAGAGAGAGGGAGAGAGAAAGTGACCACAGACTTGTTGAGTAGTTGCTGAGCTTACAGCCTTTAATCTTAAGATCATACACAACCCAAATCATATTTATATAAATGTGAATGGGTTGTCCGTGGAAATCAGGACTACCTACGGAACAAAAACAGGGTTCTCAGCTAGTGGAGGAATATTAAAACATTGTGCCTTAGCAAGGATGGGAAGCTGACTTTCTAGCAGAAGCATGTAGTAAAACAGGGACTACATTTCCCAGAGGGTGTGTTGGTGAAAACAAGTTCATGACATTAAGCACGTTCCAAAGCACATATGGGTAACTGCAACAATACATGGAGATGCTCATAACTTAAAAGGTCTTAGAAAGAAATCTAGGGCTGAAGCATGACCTCAAGAAGTGTATGGAGAAAGGTAATTTGAAGGATTACCCTGAGGCTACAACAAGGGCATACACTTGTCTGGTAGCTAACACACAGCATGAAAGCTATGAGCCATTAATAAACTGATTCCTCTAGTCCACAGTTTGATTCTCTCAGTGTCCATTTGCTTAGTATATGACTCTCAGAACCAGAAGATGCTCCTAAGTCAACCTTTTCCAGTTGGCTTGCTTGGTTACTGAATGTATGAAAATTAAAAAAATAATAATATTTTCTGTCTCTGGGTTACTGACACTGTTTCTCCTGTCTGTCTTGTTCAACTTCAGAATATGTCATTGGCTTTTTAAAATCTCAAGAATTCTGTAAGACTAGCAGGACAGAAAGAAGGAAAGGGTGTGGGAGTGGTTAGAAAAAGAAGGAGGAAGAGAAAGGCCAAAGAATAAGTAAGGAGCAAAAACAAAAAAAAGGCGGGGGGGGGGTGAAGAACAAAAAGGAAAGTGGAATTGGGTAAAAGTAACTTAAGTGTAACAGCATTTTAATAAGCTAGGTGATCCCTCTGTTTTTGGAGCATTAGCATTCTGCATTTTAAATTGGCATCACTTTAGTTCAATGTAAAACATTTGGAAAGATAAGGATTTTAATATGAGTGAGGATGGATTCACAGATTTTGTGAACTAAAATGGAGACTGCACTATCAGTTGAGTGAAGCTTATTATGTGGTGTTTGAAGGTTATGGTAGCAGAAGGAAGGGAACCAAGAATATATAGGGGAGACCTTCTGTTTAGGCTGCTATCAAATAAAATAAAGAAGTTTAGGTTAAGTAGTTTTGTAGACAACTGCACTTATAATGATGATGATTCTGTGACTTATTGATAACTAAATGGCAGAGGTGAGACAGCAGCAATGATGCTTTTTAAGTGGAAAGAATGTTACATTGCAGAAAATATTGTTTGTGCTGCTTTGAAGAGAGTGCAGATTCTTCTTCTTTGAGGAGCAGACAACAATAGGGAAGCCATACTTTAACTGCGGTAGTAGGACATTGTTGTCAATACTTGATTTACTTTCAGGGCACAATAATTGTAGATTGTTTGGGGCCAAGATGTGAGCTACGTCACTTTGGACTCCGTGTCTCTTACTGGAAGCACAAAAGACACATGCTGAGCCAGACACTGAGGTATGTGAAGTGTAGTAATTTGTCTATAGATTCTTAGCTATGAAAGGAAATGTCCCAATTATTGCTTTATTTATTTATTTTTCTAAGGTAGAGGACCATTTGCATGCACAACCCAAGTGAATAGGCTCACATATGAAATGAACAAAACATATTTACAGATAAAAGGATATGCTAAAAAACAAAGAGAACTTATTGCTCACAAATCCTCACTAACCTTAACCCCTCTTTCCTTGCTTGACTAGAGTCTACATACCACAAAACAGCTAGATTTGCAACTCAACAATCTTATAAATCCCACCACTGTCTCTCTGTAAAATATTTGAACCAGCATGAACTGCATCACCTCCTCCTCTTCTCTCAGCTTCAAACCATACACTCTATTCTTTACCAGCCATCATACTGTCTGGCCTTACACGCTGCCAACTCCCACTATGCTCCTACAAGAAACCTCCGCAACTCTTCTCAAGACCTATTAAATATCTATAAGCCCAAGTCTAAAGCAAGGTGCAGCCTATATAGCTACCACCCCTCCATTGCATGGAACAGACTCTCCCTAGAAATCTGAACACTCATGCATCCCAAACAATTTAAACTAACCTTAAAAAAATATTTTAAAGGGCAATGGATCTGCCACTGCTCCAGCCCTCCATGAAAACAAACCTCTTGGCAACTTCTCCTCTTTTTCTTATACCTCACTATTTTCCTGTTCTATTGACCACACACAAATGTATGTGTATATATATATATATATATATATATATATATATATATATATATATATGTATATATTATAATTTTTCTATATTGCTGTTTGATTTTGTTTGACTTGTACTAATACTTTTAAAAATGTTGTAAAGCGAAGTTCTTTTGTGGCTGTTATCTAGTTGTTTGACATGTACTACTACTTTTTATACTGTTGTATAAACAACTAAACTTATCAGTATAAACTGGAGCTTTTCTCCCCATGCCTCTGTTGAAAAAGGGCTTCGGCTCAGTCAGATATTCCCGGTCAACAAATGTAAAATAAAATAAATAAAAAAAAATATACATATGCGTACATATATGTATACACACTATATACCCTCATATTTACGGGTATAAGAATATGCTACAACATTTAGCTCAGGAAGCGGTTTACAATGTCAAAACATGGATGGAAAAATGGAATTATGCTTAGCAGAGTTTTATGGATAAGATCTAGCCATAATGAGTGAGCTGGCTTATGCTACAGAAACAGCAACATATCAATATATAGAGAGGTATGAAGACATTAGAAGAGGTAAGTGAGAAGAGCTGCAGGAAAGGACAGTGTGGGGAGAGGATAGAGAAAGGGTGAGGAAAGGAATGCAGAGGAAAGAGGAGGAAAAAGAAGTGTGAGAGAGATGTAAAGAGAAGAGGGAAGTAGGATGAATGGCAGCCAGTAAGTAAGGGAATGACAAGATAAGATACAGAAGGATGAAATAGGGGTAAAGGGGTGTCAGAGAGCTGAAGGGTTCATGTGACATGACCTGACTAACGGCTGTACTTAGTTGCTTTACTTATCAAGTCAGAACTAGGAAACGGTGCAGCCTTAGTTTTTCAGGGCTCAATACGAGTATACAAATTATTAAGCAGTTGGAAAGAATGTTAAGGTCACTTTAAAGGTTATGTTTCTTGACTGTGAGGAGTTGTAAGATGTGTAGTAACCATATAATCAGCATAAAGAGGTACAGACATCTGGGGAATATCAGATGGGAGTTTGTTTATAAACAGAGAGAAGAGTATAGGGTAAAGACCAAACCCTGTGGAACTCTTTTCTGTAGGGGTTCTGCAAGAGAAGTTGTACAGCCTATTAGTATCCTGAAATGCCCGTTTTCCAGGAAAAAAATAAACCACAGTGTGGGCTGATTCCTGCTAGAAGTAAAGAATTTATAAGGAGGAAGTAGTTAACTAAATCAAAGGTTGTGAGGCAGTAGAAGACACAGCCTATCAGCTGACCTTTGTTCAGGATAAGGAGAATATCAGTTATAACAGTGAATAGCATAGTCAAGGTACTTCACTTGTCTGGAAACTATGATGTTCATGATGATTAGAGGATTCTGTAAGTCTGGATGCATTCCTTGATTTGGTTACATATAATCCTTTCTGAGATTTTTCTGAGTTAGTAAAACTGAGGTAGGACAAAAAATCTTTGGCATTTGTTGTTCTGGGGATGAATTTTGAATATCATTAATTTCTACAGGTCAGGCATACAACTGATGTTCAAGTACAGGTTTATAAACATGAGTAAGTGGACGCAGGAACTATTATTGGCAAAAAGAGATAAAACAGTAGTGAGGCTCATCTGCCCAAAGGGGGAGATTAGAATTTTACAAAGGAGTAGGTTGACTCTTTGATTTGATTCTTTTAAAGATGAAGGGAAAAGAGTCCAATTCAGGTTATTACTAAGTATGAGTACGTATGTGGGAACTGCTGATGCTGATGTGGAGAATGCTATAAAAAAAATCAAGAATTTTTTGAGAGACTATAGAAACAAGTAAATATGTTATTGAGTACTTTAATAGAAGAATAATGTCCTGTAATTAAACAAAGTATTTTCCAGATTTTTAGAGAGATTTTACATATATTAAAAAGATTGATTTGTATCTATGTGTGGCCTTTTTGACTAAATTTCAGAAGAAGGTTGAGTGATGTCTATTTTTATGGAAGGACAAGCATTTCCATAATTTCCAGAAATTGTCTCAACATCTGTACAGTGCTTTGAGTTGTTTGGAGATTCATTAGTTTCCACTGGATTTTAGCATTCTGCTGATTTTGAGGAACTGTTTATTTTGAATGTTAAAAAACATATGGTCTGTGACATCAACAAGACTTGTTGGCAGGACAGATTTGTATCCCAGAGACTCCCCCATCTATGGAATAGACCCCCTCTCCACATCAAGCAGAGTACCTCTTTAACCCTTTTTAAGCACAAACTAGATAACTGGATGGGAAACAGAAAATATACCCCATAGGACTCCACGCATGCCCCTGCATCAGATGCTGATTTGTCTAACCATGGCCTAAACTCTAAGGGCCTCAGGGCCAATAGCCTAGCAACCTCCTATGATCCTATGGTGGGTGTAATGAAAAGGGTCCTGGAAGCTGGTTAAGCCAGTAGAGGATTTCACTTAGTTTAATCAACTTCTTGATGGAGAACCTTAATCTTTTCTTGTGCTCTTGGTTGAAAGATGATTAGTGTTGGAATGTATTTTTGTTTGTGAGTTTCAGTGAGAAAGTGACCGGGCAGTGGTCAGTTATCGAGTGAAGGAAAACTAGGAGGTCTGAGAAAATTTTAGGATTGTTGGTTAGAGCAAAGTTAAGGAGGGAGTGGTTCCCAAATTTGAAGCTAAAGTAAGTAATCTCCAATTTGACATTAACTGTATTCATTTTAAAAATGCTATTTCTTAAGGTATGTTATATAACTCATAACTTTCCCAGAATTATTTCAGTGCCTTACTATTACCTGTTACTAACTCACCTGTTAACATTATGCCAAAGTGACACTTTCCTTCTTGCTTAGCGCTAGCTATTCACCTGACAATATACAACTCGTGCAAGGGTGTTTAATAACCATACCTATAATTGCACAGTTCTGCATGGAGCTGTATTTAATGCATCTGATCTGTCAGATGAGATGCTAAACCAAGGTTCCATCTGCTTGAGATGGTGATAGCTCAGGTGGATATAAAAGGATCCTACAACACCTACAGAAAAGAGCAGATAAAGTGCCCTGATGCCTTGGCCCAATTTTCCCCTAGTTGAGAAATACCACTTAAGACCTCCCCTGAAAGAGGCCACTAGCCTAGTGGGACAAGCAATGGATAAATATAAATAAATAAATGCATACTGTACATATATAAATAAATAAATAAACAAATAAAACAAACTATCTGCACCTGGAGCTACAAGCTGAAGGGCTTTAAGGTGTGTACTAGTTTTCATGACTTTGACAAATGAGCGGCTCAAAATGAAAGGCAGTCCTGGATTCACTATCTGACCTCCTACACCATATTTAAACACAGAAAAGAGGTTCAATGAGTGAATCAACAAAGTGCTGCAGCACACATACATTGTCATTGTGGCATCACAGAACATTCACCAAAATCTGTGCATTTGTTTATGTAAAATGAATCAAAAGTTACAACAAAATCACGCCAAAAGAATCAAATGTTTGGACTATATCTGTATTATAGTATTGGCTTGTTCTACATGTGTTTATGTATTCAGGCCTGCTGAAGCTTGGGGAATGTACTATATCTTTCTTCATTTCTTACATGCATGAATGCAGACAGACAGACACACACACGTAAACAAAAACACACACACACACATGGTGTATTATCTAAAAATATTAGTGTGCTTGTGTATACATCTATCTATATCCATCCATCCATCCATTCATCCATCCTCAACCCCTTTTCCCAGTTTTGCACATGTGGCTAACTCCTCAAACTTCACATCAACAACAAAAAAAACCCACAAACAAAAACAGTGTTTTTTCAAGAAGCAATCCTCCTAACTATGAATACCTATTCTGAGGTTGCTCTTTAATTAGGAAAGTATAAATTCCCTGATCTCCAGTGTTCATGATCTCACACAGAAAAAAAGCTACCACATTCGATCAGCTGATTTTGCCTTCAGCAGTGTCAACTTTTTTTCATGAGATGACTGCACAATTCAAGTATCTCAATGCCAACTATGTGTATGTATTTGTACACACACACACACACACACACACACACATGTATATATATATATATATGTACATATATATATATATATATATATATATATATATATATATATATATATATATATATATATATATATATATATATATATATAGATAGATATACAGATAGACAGATACAGATATATGTATGGATAGATAGATATAGCTTTAGACATATATGTTTATGAGTACAATAAATTTGGTCAAATTTATCCATTGTTACATTTTTCAATGTGATATCTAGGCAAATGACCAGATTGTGAATGGTAGCAATAGTGAAAATGGTAAACATTGTCTATAAAGTAAGTGGAATTAGGTCATTTGTAACAAAGACTTCAGCACAGGGGTTATGTTTGCAGGTGTAAGTGTGTGCGTATGTGTGTGTGTGTGTGTGTGTGTGTGTGTGTGTGTGTGTGTGTGTGTGTGTGTGTGTGTGTGTGTGTGTGTGTGTGTGTGTGTGTGTGTGTGTGTGTGTGTGCGTGTGTGTGTGCGTGTGTGCGTGTGTGCGTGTGTGTGTGTGTGTGTGTGTGTGTAGGTGTCTGCGAGTATTATTTACTGGTACTGTTAAGGAAAGTGTGTGTTGTACCCTAATGTGTAGGGTGCAGGTTTGAGACAGTGAAGAGATAGGGTTAGTATCATGGGTACGGTGGTGCAGAGGGATAAAGCTGGTTTAGACACAGTGAAATATCACAGTATAGTAGGGTTTAGGGAGTTTTCTCTTTTCCTCAATGTTATAGATCTCAGAGTTGGTTTATATAAGTATCAGGTGTGTAGGGAGTGCATAAACCCACAATGGGAGTGTTAGGGGGGTTACTCTCTCACAAAAAGAAAGCTTTGATCACCCATGGTTTGTAGATCTTTTTAGTGTCAGTAAGTTTAATGTCAGCAATGTGAGTGAAGGTGATGTTTTCTTTATAGATATAACTAGCTAGCTACACAGATATTTATCCTGACCTGTTTTGAGGATATGCACATGATTAATGATTTCTTGCAGATTGTCAGGATGTATGCAATACTAGGAGTGGCAGACTTCAACACCAAGTTAACAAGTAAAGAACATATGAAATGCAGGATTTCCTTACAGCCAGGCAGCATTCTAGTATTTATAGGCATAGCCAAATTCCCTTTTAGGTTCATAAATTCATAGGATGTTACTAGGCTATTGACCTTAGGGTCTTTACAAGCCTAGCCGTTAAATCCTAATATAATACTATTTGAGAGATATCAACTATGCCCAAGGCTTTTCTAGGACTACCCATGTCAAGGAGAGAAGCCAGGGAAATCTCTGGCATAAATTTATGGTTTCCCCTCCAGTCATCCTAGGTGCACTTAAACAGGGTTATGGAGGTGCTCTGCTTGATATGGACTGCAAGCCTATTCCAGAGGAGTGGCAACCTCTGAGAGATGTATCTGTCTCTCTAGCAGGTCCTGTTTATGTCGTAGTCTAGATTGAGATCCCTGGAATGGGTAACTCTAGTCCCATTTGACTTACAGGTGTGCAGCATTTCCATTAGATTTGGGTCAGAACTATCCTTGTAAACCAGACATAAGTCACCACTAAGTCTATACACTACTGAGTACGGTGACAGTGACTTCAGTCTGTCTTTATAAGACATGTGCTGGAGACCATGAGTTTTCTTGGTTAGAAATCTCTGAGGTCTCTCAGCTTGCTTCAGTTGTCTGGTATAGTACATACCAAAGGAAGCATTATATTCAATAATAGGCCTGATGAGGGACAAGTACAGGGGCGTTATAATCTGTTTTGCTTTTGAGGCAATGCCTTTGCTAATCAAGTGAGAGACATAGAATGCCTTCCTCACCAGAGTAGACACATGGTGGTAAAATTGAGGTCACAGTCAACTTGTGTTCCCAGGTCTCTCACTACTGAATTGGTACTTAGGGTACTATTGTTTGTTTTATAAACAGCAAGGACATTATTTTTACCAAAGGGAATGATGATGCATTTTTAGGCATTTAGTTTAAGACCGTGGCTTTGTCACCAATCATTGGTCTGTGTAAGCCCCTTTTAAAGTACGCTGACATCGCTAGGGGATTCAGTGATAGCACCTAATTTGCAGTCATCTACAAACTTGGTTAGCCACAGCCCCTCTGTTTTGGCCTGGACTTCTGAGAAGTATATGCCAAACAAGAGCGAGTCCAGCACTGACCCTTGTGGAACCCCACTGGTGACAGGTCTGCTGACAGAGGTAAATTCTCCCACTTTAACTGAGTGTTGTCAATCTGTGAGCCAGTCTGCAACCCACATGGCAACATAAGGGTTGATATTCAACTGGGTTAGTTTGTCAATGATGCCTGAATGTGGGATAGTATTGAAGGTTTTGGCCAAGTCAAGATAGGCTGTGTGCACGGCTTTGCTCTCATCTATGGCTCTAGTCACATTCTCAAAGAAGTCCACTAGGTTTAGCAGGCATGATCTGCCATTGACAAAACAGAACTGGGATGGATTCAGGGTTTGTAGGTCACTATATGCTTATGTATGAGGTCCATGGATAATTCATTTCATTGCCTTAAAGATGAGGCTGGTTAAACGTATGGGTCTATAGTTACCCAGGTCTGTGGCCGAGACACCCTTGTGGAGAGGGATAATGGTAAATGTTTTCCATTCAGTGGGGATATAGCCAGTACTCGGGCTGTAGTTGAATATAGTGCCTAATAGAG
>NC_056745.1:1007016217-1007048717 GCF_019279795.1 Protopterus annectens
GGTTGTGTGCTTCTTTCATTAGGGTTTTTTTTATCAATATATTTTAGACAATTTCCCTACTAAATGTCTTTTCAGGATAGTGATAGTCTGTTAGATTTTCAAGTCTGTGAAGGAGTATAGATCTGTGACTGAATGTGAGGTCTAGATGGCCATAATAATTTTCTAGATGGCCATACTAATTATCTCCTATGCACAGAACAGATCAGATGCACAGGTAGCTCACAATCTGATTGGTCAGTTTCCTTGCCCATTTTACATACCATCATAAATGGTTGTCTTACAAAATTGGGATAGGATATGCAACATTATATGAAATGTAGATAAAAAAAATTCAGCAGAGGTGGAATTGTTGGCAGTGTAGAATGTGTGTCTGAACTGTTGTCCACAAAGTAAAAGAGTCAAACTTACATGCTTGCTTGAGGACTAAGGACAATATTTCTCCACTAAATGGAATGCTGCAACTAAATGGAGCACGAGCATCTAAACTGCCCCCCTCCCCCCCCCACACACACACATCTACCCTTCTCACTCAGTGCACTTCATTTGCAGACAGATTGCTGTAACTGGTAGTAGTACATGTTCATAGGTTCATAGGTTCATACTAGGCTATCTGCCCTAGGGCATTTATAAGCCTAGCCAGAATGTGTTTGGCTTTCGCCACCCATTTTAAATTAATTTTGCTATGCCCTTTTTCAAGGTTAGTATACTGTGCCTCTGTCTAACAGTGACACAGAAGTGATACCCAGGTTAAACCTACGATCTCCCATCCACTCATCAAGATTCCTCTTGAAGAGAGTCAATGAGGGACTCTGCCTAACCTGGACTGGGATTTTATTCCAGAGTGAAGGGAGCCTCTGGGTTATGAATCTGTCCCTCCAGCATGTCCTATTTATCTCAGTGCTGAGGTTCAAGTCTCTCGAGCGTGTAGCTCGATGGGGTTTGGATTTTCTGAGGTGCAGCGTGTCCATTAATTCCGGGTTGGACATGGCTTTATACGTGAGGCACAGATCGCCCCTGAACAGGTGGTATGCCACTGAGTAGAGCTGGAGTTTCTTTAACCGGGCAGCATATGGCATCTGTTTGAGCCATTTGATCCTCTTGGTGAGGTACTTTTGGGGTCTTTCCAGTTGCTGCAGGTGTCTGGTAAGATACATCCCAAAAGGGGCATTGTACTCAATTATGGGCCTGATGAGGTATGAGTAAAGAGGCACGATGACCTCCCCTGATCTAGATGTGAATCTCTTCATGATTAGGTGGGCTATATAAAATGTTTTTCTAACCACTTTGGCCATGTGGTTGTCAAATGAGAGACTGATATCAACTTGGGTCTCCAGGTCCCTAATTACTTCTTCTGTACTTAATGGATTACCACCTATGTGGTAATTTGTGGGCACTTTGTTTTTGCCAAAGGGGATGGCTATACACTTTTTGGCGTTTAGCTTGAGGCCATGGCTCTGGCACCAGTTGTCTGTTTCTATGAGGCCCATTTGGAGGATGCTTGTGTCGGCTGGAGAGTCTATTATGGTGCCCAGTTTGCAGTCATTTGCGAACTTGGTCAGCCGCAGTCCTTCCGTGTTGGCCTGTACCTCCGAGAAATATATACCAAACAAGAGAGGTCCCAGGACTGAGCCTTGTGGGATGCCACTTGTAACTGGTTTGGAGTCTGACATGGCTCCAGCAATTCTAACCATGTGGGTTCTGTCCTTGAGCCAGTTTGCAACCCATCTAGTGACATAGGGGTTTATATTTAAGCTGGTGAGCTTATCTATAATGCCCGAGTGGGATATTGTATCGAAGGCTTTTGCGAGGTCCAGATAGGCTGTGTGGACAACCTTCCCCTCATCAATGGCCTTGGTGACTGTTTCAAAGAAATCAACCAGGTTTAAGAGGCAGGATCTGCCCCTAACAAAGCCGAACTGGGTAGGATCCAGTGTCTTTAGGTCCCCAATATCTTTATTTATGAGGTCCATGATGATCCTTTCCATAGCTTTGCAGACCAAGCTAATCAGGCTTATGGGGCGATAGTTTCCAGGATCCGTTGAGGCACCACCTTTGTGGAGAGGGACCACTGTTGCTGTACGCCACTCTTTGGGTACATATCCTGTAGTAAGGCTGAGATTGAACAGTAGTTTTATGTTTGGGTTCAGCTCTTCTTGGAGTTCATGTAGGACGCAGCCCGGGACACCGTCTGGTCCCATTGATGCTGTGTTTTTTGCTTTGGAGAGGGCGGCTCTTACCTGAGCATCTGAGATGTCAGGGGGGCAGCACTGTGCTGGGATAGATATTTGCCCTTTTGGTGGGGGGGGAGAAGTTTGTGCTGAACCTGTCAGCTAGGATGTTGGCAATGTCTGTGGGTTCGGTGTATTTTTTGTCATTTTGGACTAATTCTGAGCATATCTTGGAATTCCCACCCAGGTTCCTAACATAACTAAAGAAAGCCTTGTGATTATCCTTAGTGTCCTGTGCAATTTTTCTCTCGAAGTTGGCCTTAGACGATTTTATGAGTGCTCATAGTTTTTTGCTAATACTGATCAGAGATGCCTTCCCTTTTTGGGATTTTGCTCTATCATTTAGTAGCTTCCTCCTTCTATTGTATAGTTTGTTTATGGCTGGGGTCCACCAGAGAAGACGTCTGCCTTTGGAGGATTGGGTCTTGGTTTTATTTGGGATTGCATGATCCATGCATTCCTGAAGGTGTTCATAGAATGCATTTATAAAGGATTCTGCGGTCTGGGCCATATTTTCCACAGGCCCGGGGGCTTTGAAGGATTCCACCTTGGTTTTGAGGAGTGTAAAATTTGCTTTAGAGAAGTTTTTCACTGTGGTTTTCTGGGCAGGAGGTGGGGTCGGGATGTGAATATCCAGTGAGATTAGTTTATGGTCTGATCTTACCAGTGAGGGATACACTTCTGGTCTGGAGCATAGAGTCCCCATGTTGGTGATGATCAGGTCCAGTATGTTTTCCCTTCTTGTGGGAGTGGTAACAAGTTTTTCCATAGCATTTGAGTTTATAAATTCTAGGAACCTTTGGGCTAGGGTGTTGGAGCTAGAGTAATTCTCCCAGTCTATGTTTGGGTAGTTGAAGTCACCCAATATAATGGTGTTTGGAGAGACCTTCATATTTTCCAGTGTTCTCAGGAAGGCCGAGTGGGGTTCCTGGGTTTGGGAGGGTGGTCTGTAGCAAGCTATAAACTGGAAGGCAGTTTTACCCACTGTTAGTTGCACATGGATAGTCTCTGATGTTTCGTGCTGTGCCACCAACCTGGAGGTGTGGGTATCTTTGACGAATATTGATACTCTAATATTAATTCTACTGGGCATTAACCACAGCAATACTGTAGTTAACTTCAATCACTTAAAAGTATTTAATACATTGTTTGCCAGCATCTGGCAGTTTGACTCCATACACAAACATTATTTTTACTATTCGGGGATTAAAATCATAAACTCTACAAAAGGGCCTTCCAGAAACAGATGCTTGGTGCCAGAGCCATGGGCTCAAGCTCAATGTCAAAAAATGTACAGTTATCCCCTTTGGGAAAAAACATGCACCCATGAATTACCACATAGGTGGCAGTACACTAAACACTGAAAGTGCGATAAGAGACTTAGATACACAAGTGGACAGTGGTCTCACCTTCGATAACCACATCGCCACAACAGTCAGGAAATCCTTCTATGTGGCACACCTCATCACTAAGGGCTTTTCATCCAGAAAAAAGGAGGTCATTGTCCCACTCTACTCATCCATTAGACCCATTATAGAATACAACGCTCTATTTGGTATGTACCTCTCAAGACATCTGCAGCAACTGGAAAGGCTGCAGAAATACCTCACTAAAAGAATCACAGGCCTAAAGCAGATGACCTACACTGACCACCTTAAAAACCTCCAGCTATACTCTGTCGCATATCGTCTACTCAGAGGCAATCTCTTCTTTACATACAAGGCCATGTCAAACCCAGAGCTGTTGGACATGGTACACTTAAAGAAATCCCAATCCCTCAGAGCCACACACTCTTGTCATCACAATAAACAAAACATGCTGGAGGGATAGGTTTCTGACCCAGAGATTCCCCAGACTCTGGAAAAGACTGCCCAAACATGTCAAGAAGAGAGCCTCTTTGGCCCTCTTCAAAAGGAACCTCGACAATTGGATGGGAGAATGGAAATTCACCCCGCGGATCACGTCAGTCGCCCTGCTAGACAGGGCTCCAGGGAAGTAAATAGTGTGGGAAGAAATAGCCAAGGAATTGTTATGGCTAGGCTTATACAGGCCATAGGGCCAATAGCCTAGTACCAACCTATGAAGCTATGAACCTATAGCATTGGTCCTTAGAAGTAACAAATAAATTGAAAGACTAACATGTTAATGTTTTATACAACATTAACTATGTGCGTTCCAAGTTAGCTTATTTATAATATTCGTACCCAGGTTCCGTACATTGCAGGGTCAGATAGCCTACTGAATTTTGCAAACAAGCCACAGACAAGCTCCAGGCCACTGGTTAGATAACAATGGAGGGTAGAAGCAGGTATACAATGACACGTGTGCAGTCCCACATAGAGTTGTTATACAGAAGTGACCATACCAGCTTTGAAGGTAGATTGCAGATTTGTAATGTGTGTGAAAATAGAGAACTTTTATAAAACTCTGCCTACAATATATAACCATGGTTCTAAGAAAATGAAGTATAAATACTTTACAGCAATTTTTTTTTGTCATTCAACAGTACCGCCACATGGCTTCCATGCAGCACCTAAATCCATTAATGAAGTAATTATTTTACATTTGTTGAGTGAGAAAGTCCGACTGGGTCAGGAACCCATTTTCAGTGGAGGCCTGAGGAGAAAAGCTCCAAAAAGTAAAGCCTTTTGACAAAATAAAGTGCAATGTTGTAATTGTTGATACCTATCTAGTATCTCTCTGTGGTTGTTCTTTGTTCAGTGAATGACACACTCAGTGAAATGTACACAAATGAAAATTGCAGGTCAAAACCTAAAGTATGAAATTTTGCATGTGGCAAAGCAATTACTACAAAATGGAAATCAAAGTCTAAACCAACTGTACTAGAAGTAGTGAATATAGTATCAGATAAAATAACTGGAAATAGGATCTTTAGAAAAGGGTAGGAGCAAATTACATAGAAAAAGTGGAATTGTGGGAACAATACATGCAAAAGAGGAATGAGTTTCAAGGGAAGACAGAATTTGAATGAGTTATGTAATGTTTGACTGCTGATGCTATAGTTTATAAGTGATGCAGAATGTTTGCAACTAAAATCATGTCAATATGGTTTGTTTTCATTTATATATATAAATGTATGATTGCCAATAAGTGTTAATTTAATAAAGATGTTTCTTGTTCACAAAAGCAAACAAACAAACAAACAAACAAAAAAAGAATGATTGTATTTTTTTATCCACGTCATTACTTTACATATTTAAGTTTCCTGTAATCCATTTACTGGGATATGGTTTAGCCTGGAATCTCCAAATCTCCAAAGAAAGAAAAGAAATAGAAGACTGCTGGGTTTGTTAATGAGAAAGATATTTGTCTTACATTTCTGGGAAATGTTGTAGTAGGGAGGCACATATAATAAAAATCATTCAGATCCAGAGTTGCAAATGAAAATAAGTATTACATGGTTTCATAAACAAAATTCAAGTTATTTTAAATAATGCATAAGCTAAAGATCAGTTTTCTTTTTGTGTTGTGGCACTGGAATTCTTACAAAGTCTCATATTAGTTGAAGAAAGTTTCTGCAGAGTAGTTAAGATTTATGGAAATATATTGCAGAGTTTAAGCACTGAAATTTTCCACTGAATCTTTGCTTTTGTTCCTAAACCAAAACAAACCTTTAAAATGGCTGCGTGTAACAACTTGAATTGTTAGCATACAGTATAAGGTGATGCACTATTATCTTATAATTTTTTTCATTTCCAATAAATCGCAAAACAATAATCATGATCCTAGATTATTTTGATGTACTGAATGATGACTGAGTTTTACTTCCAAGACAGGTGCAGTTTATAAAACTTGTTCAGAAAATGATAGAAATAAGATGGTGTCTGATCAAGGCCTTGACCTTCCTAAAATGAAGAACAATTGGTTTCCAGCTATAATGGTAACAGTAAAGAGTTTCCAGGTACCTCAAGAACTCAGATTGTGAAAAAAGTTAAACTACGTCATGTTTATTGTCACACAAAAAAACAATATTACACTCTTAGTCAATCTCTCTCACTCTCTTTTCAAAATTATCTACATTATGAAACAACTTTGTTTTAACACATGGAGTGATTACTGCCAATTAAGTTGAATAGTTTTGGAGAACTTTATGTTCTACCTCATGTAGGGAGCTGTTAAGCTGCAAGAGTTAACTAAGAAAACTGTAATATAAAAATCATGGTACATTCCTGAAAAATAGCTATATTTTTCTATTTACAAGTCTCCATAAAATTGTTTTTGACAACATATTACATGGAAGGATCTAACTTATACTGTTTTAACCTACCTGTGGTGCTTCTCATATAAGGTGCTACATGGATGATAATATCAACATACCCATATTTTCTAAACATATTAAGTGAACAGAATTGATTCTTTAACCACGTACTTGATTTTTTTGTCTTTGTTTCAAATTATATTCATATATTTATTAATTTCATGAAATAAGAGGCTGACAGGTTTACATCTATCTTGCTATTCAGTACATTATAGGTTTTTAGGTAAATAATAGGCAATCTGTCTGCAGACCATTACAGGCCAGCCTCTAGAAGGGCAAAACAAGATGGATCGGCCAGAATGTAAGACTGCCCATTTAATTTTCTAGGTTTACCTTGAAGGTGGTATGTGTACTACTTAGTTTGACTTAAAGTGGACATTTCTTACAAAGGTGAGATAGACATTGCGATATGAATTTATCATTCCAAAGTGTCTTCTGTGAAGAAAAAGAAGTCAAAGAGTTTTGGATCTTTAATGGATAAAAAGGCTAGACTATGAAGGAGCCTATAAATGACTGAGTAAAGAGAGATGGCTGCCAGTCTGTCATGATATCTTAAGACTTGTGATGCCACTGACTCTCTGAGGTCTTTCAAGTTCAGTGGTATGTTTAGACAAATACATGCTAAAAGGTTTTCCATATTCAGCAGTGGGTCTTATGAGATATGACTAAAGTTGAATTAAGACTTCTTTGAATCTGATGGAAATGTCTTTGGTTTTTAAATTCATAGGAAAGGATTAGGCTATCTGTCTGCAGGCTATTGCAATACTAGCCAATAACCAGAGGTCATAAACAAATCCTGTACCTTGTATCTGGTGAAGACCTTAATCATTATGCCAACAATACCCTGTTAAAAACCTGGGCTTATCCGGCAAATTAGATGAGTAAGACAGAATACATTCCAGACTACAGTGAAGACATGACAGTCAAGTGATTATGAATTATCAACACGACTAGATAGTACTGGCTGATTGGAGAGGTGTGTCACATATATGGTATGTGAGAATGTTCTGCTTTCCAAAATTAGCTATGCTACATTTTCACGTTTAATTTCAGGCCATTATCCTTGCACTAATTGTTAATGAATTCTAACCTATAGTGAAATATTGCAGGCTAGTGGAAGACTGAATACAAATGCCCAGTTTACAGTAGTATGTAAATGCAGATAACCATAGACTAGGAGTGCTGGCTTGAAGGTCAGAGAAATAGATGCCAGATAGGACAGGGCTCAACAATGGGTCATGTGATATACCACTAGTAACTTTTTTGCTTTCAAACGTGTCATGTGTGACTCTAACCACATTGGTTCTGTCAGATAAACAGCTATCTATCTGTGGCACAATGTAATGATTTATACTCAATATGTCAATAACACATGCATGACGAACAGTTTCAAAGACCTTGGCCAGGTCCAGATATGCAGTATGCATATACTGCAATATGCAGTAAACTCATCTGATCATCGTTATGTAAGACAAATGAAAATCTCACAGAATTACTGTGGGGCAGAGAAAATGAAACAAGACATGAAGAAAAACATAAATACATACAAAATATCCATTTCACAATGATGATGCAACTGTCTCAAAATGTTTTTTGTTTATATATGTCTGAAAAGTTTTAAGTGCATGGGTTCATAGATGCTTACTAGGCTATTGCAATGTGAGGATCTTTACAAGACATTTGTATATACACATGAAATTTTTGGCTGCTATATATTAAGTATGAATGACCCAGATATCAGCAGAATATTTACACAGTAGTGCTGCTTTAAACCGGAAATAAATGTAATTTAAAGTAGGTGAACTCTTTATAAGGCTTACTTTAAAGCTGTGTGCATTGAAAGTAGTTCTAGAAGATGATCCCTTACATGATAATGTCATCAAAAATACAATATTATATTGTTCTTTGAACTGTTCTATATACCATTCTGCAATGTATGTTTTTATTTATTAAAACAAAATTCTGAATGTAAATAGGCTAGCTCCCACACTGTTAAAAATTAACCAAATAAATACTTAATAAATAGATAAAGATGGGCACACCTGCACATATACATACATATAATCATACATAAAGAAGGAGTCCCTGGAAATAACATATGGAACATAGCATATTTTTATAGACAAAAATAATGCTGCACTGCATTTTATGAGCCTTATGTTAGATGACATTTATTTAATAAAATCCATTAAAATCAGTAAATGTCACAAATGCAGTATGTTTGTATGCCTAAGTGTATGCATCTGATTTGTTTGTGCTGTTGTGTCTTTGATTGTGCATATGTCTGCATATGTGCCTAACTGGGAGGGGGTGTAGTTTGCCTTGGCTTGCATTCATGTGCAGGTGTAGCACAGAGCTTCACCAGCATTTTTTAAATGCATGTAACCCCCATAATAACTATCACATCACCATTGCCTGTCTTATTAACTAATTAATTCCCCCGGACAGCAGCTCCTCAGGCTATCCATTCCCTAGGTTTTGACAGCTGAGTACTGAGAGCTGTGTCAACATGCACAGTGGGAGTTAAGCCATTTTCTTGAAAAACTCCCTCACTTTACAATGGTTTGTCTTCTACTAACACTTTTTGATTGCACATTCATGATACCACACATGCCTACCCCTTCTGGTAGACTTATTGTGGCCCCTCCTCCAAAGCAGGAAAGCTGACAATTCTCACTTCTATTGCATCTCCCCCATGTCTGACCAACAATCAAATTTAGGTCACTGGTGGAAATCTCAGGGCTTTATCTCTCTGCCCATAGTTAGCAAAAGAATATTTATATATACTTGCCAAAAGATCCACATGATTTATTGCTTACATAATGTCAAATGCAATCATGTTAAAGTAGCTGGCTGAAGTAGAGGCATGGCCAACTGACTGCTATTCCATAACTCAAGTCACTATAGAACAATAATGACTGTGACAATGGATAACAACAAACCTCCAAAGCCAATCAGTGTGGTGCTTCTTCAGATGCAAACTTTAAAGAGTTTGCTGGTAGTGTGTCCTGTTTGCTGCTCTTTGTAAACTAAGACATTTCTAATGTATTAATTATTTCACTTTCTGCTTTTAGACAGTTCTATTCATGGATGGAAAAAATACTTTAATTTAGACATAAATGATATGTTAGTATTAACATATTACAAATACTGACCAATTCTGCTGATCTGGTTAGTGAGAGCCCATACACATGCACAGGAAAATGCTTTATTTAATAACGTTATATATGAGCTATTGCTTAATATATGTATCTTATAGAGCATCTCAATGCACATAGCATTCAATAAATTATTTAAAAAATCATATTATTACAGAAAAGCTGACATTTATATAATACCAGTCACCAGCTAAAACAACCTAGTGATTAACAACCTTGCATAATACTATGATGTGAATTTGTTCAGACTATGTTACTTATGACAGCAGGAAATAAGAAAATGTATCCCTACAGAAAAGTAAGGGCAATAGCAAAGTTAGGTACCACTAGAGGTCCCCAAATCCTGTTGTCCTAGGAAAACATACTGCTCCTCTCAGCCATGATCTCAGCTCCACAAATGTCAAATTCGACCCCAACCAAAATGTTAACACCCGGCTGCATCCAGAATCCCAGTTATAGCTGATATCTAAAAATGTCAAATGCCACATGACCAAAAAATAGTTGTAAACAAAATTATCACCTTACAGCTATGTTTCACCACAGATAAAATGTTCACATGATCTAACTGCAGTAATTTCCTATGTCTGTGTTTTGGGCTTCTGCACAGATAAGATAATTGTAAACAGGCCAGCGTGCAGCAGCCCCAGTATTATAGTTATCTAGCCTACAACCAGTGACAGTAATGGATTTTTACTACTGGCACTATTGCTTGGTGGCAGAAACGGAAAGACATGGCACCTCTTACAATCAGAGCACTTCCTTGTTGTTGCAAATTTGAAACATGCTTAAAATGCAATTACTATAATAGCATGCAGTTTGGCATCTTAAATTGCATTGTGTTATTATGATGAGCAGAAAGCTTCTGTCAATAATTTGTAAGGTATGTCACGGATTTGTAGTCAAAGCAGTGCTATTTATGGTAATAGAAACTGCCCCAATGTACAATCAATACTCATTCTATTTATATGCATCAGAGTCTCTACACTCTCAATCTCCTGCACTACTGTAGTCATTTCTATTTATCAACTATATATTATTGACCATATCTCTTTAACAATCTTTATTACATTTCAACTACACAACAGGCCAGTCATTAGCACTGTCAAATTCTTTTCAAAATTAACCCAAGTGATTTTCATTTTTTTTTTTTCAATCTTAATTGCACACAGTAGACAGGCTATGACTGACTGACTGACTAAATCAGAACTTGTCAGAGATTAAGAATGCATGGCTAGGCTTAAAAAGGCCCTTGTGGTCATTAGCTGAGTAAACACCTATGAACCTATGAATGAATGAAAGAGTGACTGAATTACTATATGTGGATGCTGCCCTGCCACCAATATTGCTCATAGACTTTAAAGGCATACAATATAAATCTTGTAGTGTAGTATGATTTATAACCATCTTCCTGTTAAAAGCATTAGAATATAGTATTGTGTTGTTTTTGTAGTATGTGACACATACATGCTGAAAGATATAAGAAAACATAGTATGAAAAGTATGTGGGATATGTCTTGAAGCACAATTTACTTGCAGACTAACTGCTCGATTTTAATAACATTTCTATAGCTTTCTGCTAACCTTTTCCAGGAATCCAATAAGCAAAAATGTGAAACAATACAAGTGGTTACAGGTCTGAACTTTGAAAACTAAAACACCAAATAACCAGAAAGGGCAGCCACCATCTCTGGAATGGGAACCCAACAATGCCATGAACAGGTAATCCAAGAAGTAGTGTAAAACTTGTTTATTTAAGCTTTAAAATTATGTTAGCTTTTCTTCCACAAACAAGAATGGACTTCTTCATTAAAAAGGAATCATTCTATGAGAATTATGAAGCCTGATAAGGATGGTGGAATTGTGTTGTTTGATAGTTTTAATTCTGATGTGGAAATGTTAAAAATTCTTTATGAAAGTGGGTCATACACCACAGCTTCTATTAACGGAGTTAACATAACTTACAACAAAAATGACCAATACTTGGAGAAAGGTTTACTTCAGCAATATTTGGATATAGAATAGAAAAAACAAAAATTGGCTAGGGATAAACAGCAGTATGATTCTGGGAATGTATTTCCAGTGCAGGTTACACAGAATATTCACCTTGTTTCTAACCCTTTACAGGACAATAATATTGCTTCAGGGGGCCCTATTGATAACCATGTACCTACTGTGGATGGGATACCTCAACATGATTTACCCAATGAAACAAAGAAGTACATGTAGAGCCTTTAGAGTTTGCAGCCATCCACAGGTCGGTGAGGTAATCAAATTGAGTAAATCTTCCATAATACATGACTTATGGACCTCAGGATCAGCCATCCAGAGGTAGATATATGAGGGGCACACACACAAGAGGGGGAGAGAGAAGCAGGGGTTCACAGAGACCCAGAGCATTTTAAGTGAAATTATCCCACTTAGTACTGCTGTGCTCAGCAATGATGGTATCAGAGCAACTTGCCACAACTTCACAATTTACAACTACTGCGCTTTGGAAATAACCAATGATTACTTTTCCCTCTTTGAAAAGGGGTTTACTTTCATACCAACAACCTAGGCCAATTTAGCTGATACTGTTGTAGAAATTAAATTATATGTTAGGAAGCTGAATTTTGGTGTGCAATTCAAAAAAAAACTGTAGCTGAACACACTATAGACAACAAGATACTAAAAAAAAGTTTAATGATGCCAACTATGAACCCTACCATACAAGTATTTGTCAGCACTTCTGAATGTGAATTTTGCATGCATTTTGCAAGAGGTAATATGGGAACACATAGTCACAACTTAAGTCATCAAGAACTTTCCCTATTCCAAGAAATAAAAATGAATCATTCTGTGAGAATTATGAAGCCAGATAAGGGCAGTATGACTATGTAGTTTGATAGTTTTAATTACAGTGCAGAAATTTTAAAGATTCTTTATGAAAGTTATACACCACAGCTTCTATTAATAAAGTTATCATAGCTTACAATAAAACTAATACCTGTAAGAAGGTTTACTTGAACAATATTTGGGCACTGACAAATATAAATTCTTCAAAATCCCTAATCCATTGATACCACCTATCTTTGGAATA
Source organism: Protopterus annectens (assembly GCF_019279795.1). Classification (NCBI taxonomy): domain Eukaryota; kingdom Metazoa; phylum Chordata; order Ceratodontiformes; family Protopteridae; genus Protopterus; species Protopterus annectens. The sequence continues at coordinate 1,007,028,962 of NC_056745.1, forward strand.
CCAAAGATACAGAGAAATATAATCAATCCGCCCTTTAGGTCTATTGTTTCAGCTGCTGGTTCAAAGACATAATCTTCTGCAGTAATGATAAACAGAATGTTGAAACCTATCCAACAGGTATCTACTCACATGATTAGGGACTCTTGGGATATTTTAGGAAAACTCAAGCCAGAATTATGTGGAAGTGAAGTTACTTTTCTATCTATTGATGTAACACATTTGTTTTCTTGGATCCCTCAAGATTCCAGCTTAGAAATATCCTATGAAGCTCTTATAGGTTTTGACTTTTTGACATATGGTGACATTAGATTGCTGACTGAAGTTATGGAGATAGTTTTAGACAACAGTTGTTTGGTATGAGGGTGAGATTTTCAAAAAAACAAAGGCATAGCAATGGTAACAGCTTACACTGCCATATTCGCAAATTTAGTAATGTTTGCATGGGAAAGCAAATATCTGTTTCCTTCTCCATTTTCCAAGTACCTTAAGTTGTACCTAAGGTTTTTGGATAACATATTCATCTATGGGTGGGGAGTTCAGATGCTGTCCCAGAATTTATTGAATACATTAATGGAGCAACTACGTTTTAGAATTTTACTTAGCAAATAGATAACAAGCAGATAAACTATATGGACACCAATATTATTAAAGGTTTGCTATCCAATATATATAGAAAAACAATGTTTTCAAATAGTTATTCCCATTTTTTCAAAAGAAAAGCCTTGTGAAAGGCAATTTGTAAAATTGTCCCATATGATTTCTGATAAAAACTTTTCGACATCAAAAGAACTAAATTGGAAAAAATGTTTTTAGAAAAAGAATATCCATATGACTTAATAAGGGCGATCAGCGAATTAACTATTTGAGGCATGCAGGGTGAAAGGGTCCATATTATATCATCGATGGCTTAGCCTGTCGAACGCCTAAACGTCGACAGCTAAAGGTCGAAAACTTACAATCTCAAATGGTCAGTTAAGTGAACTCTTTCATCAGGAGAGAATCTGCTTGGCCATTATCAGGAATTTGCCCTTTTCCCAATGTAGAGTGATCTTGGAGTTGGTATAGTTAGTTGGGGGGGTGTGGAGGGGTGAATCCCCCCCACTTTGTTATGGCCTAGAAGTTTATGTTAGTTTGGCATGGTCAAGTGAATTCTTTTTCGATGAAAGAATTCACTTAACTGGCCATCGAGATTGTAAGTTTTCGGCCCTTAGCTGTTGACGTTTTGGCGTTTAACAAGCTAAGCGGTCAAAGATATAATATAGACCTGGTTGAAATATACCCTTTTACTTGGTACTGGCTTGAATGATGTCAGTAACACCAGGAAACAAGTTGTTTTGAACTTTGACAAAAATAGCCTTACAAGCTACAATGATACAGAGATTACAATTTATTCTCGCTTGACTAATAGAAATTCACCCACAAAGACATCCATTGTCAGGGCATATCAAAGGGCATTCAGTGTACAGTACAATGCTGGTACACGCACTGTGAAAAATATATTAAATAAAAATTCATGTATTTTAACAAGTGATGAAAAACTACAAAAGATTTTGGGGGAGACACCTGTTTTTGTTTTCAAAAGACCAAACAACATTAAAAACATAGTTGGATTTAATAAATACACACTTTTAGACTACAAACAGAACAGAAATACTAAAAATGTGTTTTTTACCCAGTACAAGGATATTTTAGACTCTAGTTTTATTCAGCTAAAGAAAACAGTTTGACCTTAGTGATTTATCTCCATGAGGGTAACTACACTAGTAAGGGATTAACTTATTTAGCTCTGTGTTCCACCTGTACAGCTTTCTATGTGGGAAAAAGAGATCGACAACTCAAGAATCAGATATATGAGCATTATTATGATATGTCTAAATGCAATACTAATAACACTCTATATAAACATACCATGGAGTGCAAGGAATTTAAGAGTTTTTCCTTTACTATTTTAGAAAAAAATTCCAAAAGCCTTAGGGGAGGACTGTGAAAAGAAATAAAAATGAAATTAAGGAGTTAATGATGCAACTGAGGCTGGATGTTAATTATCCTACTGGTTTTAATTACTTAATTAAGAAAATGCTTGAAAATTATAAATAAAACAGATGCAGATATAAAATGTACTTATTCAGCTGTCACATGATAGAAGCACAATTACTGCTTATTATTAAAGAATTTGTAATGATTTTCTCTATTTATTAGTTTACATTTTTTACACTTCCATGGAAGCAATGTTTGTGGTCTAAGTGAAAACTCTTTTATGCAGTGGTTTTGAGTCGTTTATTTTAAATTGCAATTACTAACAATAATTTATGGTTTATTGTTTTTACTAGTCCTTTTGACTTATTGGAATAAGGTTATATTTCTAAATAGTTTGTTTTTAATTTTTTCAGTTTTTTTTCTACTGTACCTTTAAACATGCAAGAGCAGCAAGAGAAGTTAACTGGTTTTGAGTGGTTATTGGCTAAGAATAACAATCTTTTAATTAACTCAGTATAAACCACCTTGTGTTCTTTGCTTGTCATTCTAAAGTCCATTCCTGTTGGTGGACGAAAAGCTAACATTGTAACTTTAAAGCTTAATTAAAGCAATTTTTAGACTACTTCTTGGATTACCAGTTCATGGCGGATTATTGGGCTCCCATTCTGTAGTTGGTGTCTGCCTTTTCTGGTTATTTGGTGTTTCAGTTTTCCAGGAATCCCTTTATAGTGCATGGGTGTGAGACAGATCATGTTCTAACATTACACCACTGTCATCTATTTAGGATAACAGGATCCTAGAATCATTAGTGGTTACTAGGCTAATGGCCTTAGTGCCTTTTTAAGCCTAACCATTCACACCCTAGTTTTCTCAATGATCAATGTCTATCTGCTAGAATGGCTTTGGCATAGGTCTGTGCTTTAGGGCATCTACAAATTTACCCATCAATAAAGGCCACAGGCGACAAGCTGGGGGTGAATTTGCAATTTCCTGTCCATTGGTCCAATCTGCATTTAAACAGGCTTAAAGAAGAGCTGTGTTTCACATGAATGAGAAGTACATTCCACAGAAGGGGTAAACTCTGAGACACATACCTACCCTTCCAACATGTCTTGCTTATGTCACAGAAGAGGTTTAGATCCTATAGCAGGTAATTCTAGTGAGCTTTGATTTGTAAATGTGTAGCAGATTCATCAGGGCTGGATTGAAAGACACTTTGTAGATTAGACATAGATCACCCCTCAGTATTCTGTAGGAGACTGAGTACAGGGACAGGGCCTTAAGGAAGTCCATATAGGACATATTATTTACTCCCTGTATTTTCGTAGTAAAGAAACTCTGTGACCACTCCAACTGTTGCACATTCCGGGTCACATGCCAAAGGGGGCACTGTACTCAATTATTGGTCTAATGAGGGCTGTGTATAGAGGGCCTATGATCTCTTTTGATCTGGATACCATGCCCTTACTTATAATTGTGCCACACATTAACATTCAGGTTACTGTCAACCTGAGTTCCTAAGTCCCTTACCACTGGGTCATCTCTTAGGAAAGTGTTACCAATGCTGTAATTTGCAAGGTAGGTCATCTTTCCGAAGGGTATAATTATGCATTTTTTGCAAAGATTTTGGCCATGGTTCTAGCACCAGTTATTTGTCTGTATCAGACCCTCTTGGAGGATATCTAAATCTTTGGGGGACTTAGTAAGTGCACCCAACTTGCAGTCATCAGCACCTTGATCAGCCAAAGGCCCTCTACATTCGCATTGACTTCAGAGAAGTATATTATAAAAAGGAGAGGTCTCAGTACTGACTCCTGTGGGACACATTTAGCAACAGGCCTCTTGGTGGAGGTGGATCCATCTCATCTTTTTATTGAGAAAATTGGGCATCTGTAAGCATTGAAGAGCATCAATTAATAAATATAATGAGTTTATATATCTTACCAAAGGAGCAAGTTAGCTAGGAATTAATGAATGCATCTGCATAACAGCAGACAGCTAACCTCGCTTTTAGATATAAGACTGGTCTATTGATTTATTTTATGATAATATAACACTACATTCACTCCTAACACCTACCTATAAGTGGTGTGTGTGTTTGTGTGTGTGTGTGTGTGTGTGTGTGTGTGTGTGTGTGTGTGTGTGTGTGTGTGTGTGTATATATATATATATATATATATATATATTTATATATATATATATATATATATACATATATATATATATATATATATATATATATATATATATATACATATATATATATATATATATGTATATACCATAACTAATTAGTGCATTTGAAAAATGTATCTTGTTAAGAAGGTTTTTCTGCTTTGATAAATTATGTACATATATATGTCCAAACTATATGCATTAAGCATTTTAGCATACAGTTACTTTGCAGAATATAATTAAATTATTCAGGATGTATGTGATAAACATCTTTATTTTTATTGATTTGTATTGTGTCGTTTTAACCATTATACAAGACGTGTGCCTTTTAATCCTAGCATTTTATATAACACTACAGCATACAATGAGCTTGAATAAAGTAAACATTTAATTATTTAAAACTACAAACAGAAATATAGTTTCCATTTATGCATAAAATATTGTAAACCTCAAATCAAAGCAGATTCACTGTAACATACATAATCATATATTTTATAATACACATAGTTATTACTCTTTATATGTTAGGTGTACATGTCTGATTTGTTTCTTGTGTTATTCTTTAGTAAAGTCATTTTCACATTTTTTTCAATTAATAATTCAACAATGAATGGCAACAATACAGATGCCAAACATTATTGAGAAATGCAACAGTTTACAAATTTATAGAAAATAACGTTTGGACTTTTATGGTTCAGAAATGCAAAACTACAAACAGAAATTGTGAGAATACAGTTAAAATGTTCCTGCCAATACATATAGAAGAGGTTCTTGCCACTTTGTCATACCATACTGCTCAAGACATATCTTTAAATGACCCTGCTTTAACAAAGCTCCTATAATTATATACAGAATCAGCTCTTGTCTAAAACGGTTTATAAGAACAGTTAACATCTGCAACGAGAAAAGCCTACCCTGCTTTATTTCAGGCTTCTCTAAGCTAACTTTGTCAGATATAGTTTTTCACTATTATACTTGCCTTTGAAATATACATTTTAATATTTAATCATAGCAACAGGTTTATCATAAGAAAAAAAATCATATTTTCTTAACTGTAATGTGCATCCACTAAAGCTTTATGAAATCATGAATGCAATTACACACTTATTACATTTCTTACATATAACACTGATATGATACTTTGTGAAACCACACTGGGATTATAAACAAGGCACAGTACCCCAAGAAAATGCATGGCACAGAATTAAAAAACAGTCTTCTGCAATTCCTCATCCTGTGTAGGCTAATGAGGAAATACATAGGCCTACTCTTGATTCCAAAACATGATAAGGATCTACTAAATTACAGAAGTTTAAAATACTTCATTGGCACTGAATGCCACTGTAAAGCATATCTGCATCCATACTGCTTTAACATACATAGGCAAATTAGGAATAGATAGCGTTCCTGCTGTACACTGGCAATGGTAAGGCAGATTCCATGGTAGAAATCCCGAATGCCTGCAGTACCAGCACTGGGTTATAGGGGGAGTTGTTCAACAACCAGCAAGAAGTCCTTCTGGTGATTGGTGAGAACTGCATACTTGTACATTTTCTTTTTCATATGTCATCCCTTATGTACACGGGGTAACTCAAACCTATTTGTTTTCATTTGAGCTGTGCTTTAGTAGCACAGTCAGAACACATTGATACCATGTAGTTTTTGGTCCTAATAATAAAACATGCATGCCATATTTTTTTCCTGTCATGCATGCAGTATTAGGGCCATCATAAAGGTTGTGTCATAGCGATGTCTGACTTTGGAGGGCCAGTGCAGCTCTGTATTAGGTTGTGCAGTAGCTGGTTTATACATAGAATAAGTAATAAGATTAATTAAAATAGCATGATTTTGCATGTAATTTCCTTTTTCTTGGCATAGTTTGTGTTCTATATATTTACCTTATTTGTGCACCATCAGGAGGGCAAATCTTTGAAGTAAGTGCCTCTGGTATTTTGTTGTACTGGCGTGAAATAGCTGTTATTTATTTATGTATTTATTTTAATCATAAATAAATTAATACAACAAAATCAGCTTAGTTTCAGAAAACATCCTACTAAAAGAAGATTATGTAACAAAATACAACCCATCTACTAAGGGAACATCTAACAATAATAACAAAGAAGAAAGAAACAATTTATACCACAAAATCTGACATCTATAGCATGACTCATCCCCCATGTCCCCATACTCATCTGAAAAGCCACCTAAGTGCAGGTAGATAACAATGTTTACAGTGATAATACCCAGGCTAGTCTCAAAAATGATAATAACTTCTCGCTTTACTCCAGGCTAATCTAACCTGATTCTTCGCATCACTGTTCACCTGTGTGCAAAGCAAATGGTGATAGGTCCAGACATTATTTATCCTGATAATATCAAGTCACCATGTCAAATCTGCTTTCCAGGCTTTCGCCATATGACATCTTACCCCACCCTCAAGGAAAAAAATATCAGAAATGACAAACACTAATTTTCTTGGAGCCATATCATTCGATGAGGTGTCTAAGAGACTGAACAGATTCAACAATATTTAACTGTAAGAAACATTTACAGAAATGCAGCAACATAATTCATATTGTTGAACAGAACCACATAGTAAACAGACAACAATAAAAACTGATCACATCACACAGTGATACATAGTGCTGCATTGTATATCTATTGCAGGCAGCATAGAAGTTGAAGTCACTATTTCAGAAAAATTCCATAATAAAAGATTTTGATATTTATTATTCTTCAGTCCTTAATCTTGACCATCTTTGACCTCCCATCATTCCTTGTCATGCCTTCCAGGAATCATATATTATATTAAATGACTTTGTCTCTCTTCATGGATAACAACGTTTGATGTTCCAATAGAAAATTAAAACTTTGAGTCTTTTCCTAATAGCTAGGCACAAAACTAGATTTAATATCTAATATCTAATAGATCATGCTGATCAAAACTAAAAAAGTTTTGTTTTGCTAATTTATTCCGTGAGAAAAATGTTATGCTATGTAAAAATTAATTTACTAATCATGTATTTTGTAATTAACTAATATAACATACATAAGAGCTGTGGAAAATAAACAGTGTGCATTTGCCCATACAATATCCCGAATATTATAGAGGATATAATTTCTAATTTTAATTATTTTTCTTGTTCTTTTTATATTTTAATACTGAATAGTAGCAAATATTTTCAAGAACAATTTCTCCACCAGATAAAATATTGTTATTGTATAGACTTGTATTGTACGGCTTTGTACCCAAAGTAAGCCATTTTATGTTATTTGTACATGTCTTTACAGAATTAAAAAAAAAAAATAGTCCAAATACCAGAACATTGCTGGTAAACATAATTTGGCTTAATATACATACATTTTAAATGTTATTACTCAGACTGTCCTAAATTCACAACCTAATGCTAACATTACTGTACAATAACCTTAACATTACTATTAAGCTAATAAATCTCATTACAGAATAAAGGATGCCATACAGGGTTTTACAGTTTTGAGTCTGTGTAACTTTAAGACAGAATTGGCAATTGGCATTGGCATATAAAAATAGCAAAATGAAATGTATTACTTATCCCAGGGTTGCACTTTAATACTTTTTCTTAAATATTTCTGTTTAAACAGTTCTATTTACAAAGACACTCTAGTGTATTTATTCTAATAAGCTCTGACATCATGAATTTTATTATAGCATTCATGTGCATATAAATGTATTTTTTTTTCTTTTTTCAAGATTAAAACAGCAAATCAGTCTTGAACATACATGCAAATCAACCATCATAAGGAACTTTGCTTTAAATAAGACTAACATAAAGGGATGTGTATTTGTAAAAACTGCCTATCATGATATTGTAGCAATGACTTCTAGATTTAAGAAAAGTTATAATTAATTTTCTTTAATTTATATACAAGGTTCATCTAGTATGGAGACCTCATGTTGTAACAAAAAAAAAAAAAAAAAAACACCTTGACATTAGTAATGTATCCCATATGCAGCTTAAAAATAAGATTACTGCCCAGAGAATTTCCTGTATGGTAACCCTGGCATACCAACATTCAGTACAAGAGGTTTGATTCAGACAGTCATAAAGTTGAACATAAGTATTTATTACCAAACAAAGAAGAAAATATATATATATGGAACATTTATGATAACGTAAGTTTTGTTATTGTTTGTTTTCTAAATGATTAATATAGTCATGGCTCTGATAGTAAACTAAACCACTATATTAAACATTTATAGATTAGCATCCATACCTGCAGACTTGCAAATTAACCTAAATATCTGAAAATGTGACAATACTAAATGGCAGAATTCTAATAATAGCAAATCTGCTTATATTTTCAAGAGTTTTGATAATACAAGCTATAGGCATTCTACATTGTGAAGTATTGGTTCTGAATATGCCTGCTTGTCTAGCCACTTAATATGTGTATACAAAATAAATAATTAACATTTCTGTAGTTGTGAATACGCAATACAGTAGTAAATAAACTGACTTAAAATATTTTGCTGTCAAAATTTCATTTTATTCTTCACTTTCTATGATTCCAGCTGTGGAGTATTACTGCCTTCCTATTCCAGTGTATGCGGTGATCCCATGGGCTAATGCTTTTCTGATTGCTGTATGTCTTGCCACTGAAAAACTGCAGATAAATGAAAACAGCAAAACTGACTCAACCAGCAATGGGAGGATACAGACTTCAGCTGAAAGCTAGAGTAAAAACTGAAACTATACAAATGTATGCCTTGTTTACTATATTAAGAATCTGTCAAGTCAAGCGTAATTCAACTGTCTCTCACATCATACTAATATGGAGGATTCATTGAATAATTTTATCATCTAATAGAATATTATAAGCAAGAATTTTGCTATGCCCACAGATCTGTGAAATACTGACAGCAAGAAATGTATAATGTCAATGCCACCCGGTGCCATATCGTATGCTATTTGGAAGATAAGGCTTCATATCACTATGTGCAGTGCTAAGTAGAACCACCATAATTACATACACTTTCTCTGTTACAGAAGCTTCACACAGAGAATCTATGCTTTAGCAAATCTTAAAAGTGCTGATCTCATGGAAATGCACTTGCAGAAAGCTATTTTTTCTAACTGCAAGCATTTGAATAGATTTCCTGGATACAGCATAGCTCCAAACATGGACCTGATTACCCAAAATATTTCAGAAAGTCATATTTAAGGCAAAGGTGTTGCTGAATTTTATACTGTGCCTAAGGAAGGAAAAAGAAATGACTGTCAGAGAGACATACATTTTAAGGTAAGGGTATCGCTGACACTCATCTAGGAAATAATGCTGTTTCCATGTTTTCTTAGTAAACAGTGAGCTACTTTAACTAGATACCCATGAAAATAAATTAAAGTCAATAATTCAGCAAACAGCACATATGTGGGCTTTCCTCTGTATTTCTGAATGACCTGGATCAGTCTTCAAACTTGTGTAAAGTGCTTGTTCAATCGCATTCATGTAATGGTACTAACAGAATGTCAGGTATATGAATTATATCGCATGCCTACTAATATATGCTGGATATCTGTGGTATAACAATTCTACTGCCACTACATACCAGTATGTGAGGCACATGAACATTTTTCTCCAGTTTCCAACTAAACTCACTTACACACACTTACACAGAGCACTATGTCTCTGTTAAGTGGATACCAGACTATTGACATCTACAATAACTTGTCTCCTCTAAGCTGCTGTAACAATGTCCTACCAGTGTCAGAGCTCTGTAGTTTCTCCTTTTACTCACCCAAACTCAATGATAGTTACTTTTTTACCTTAAAACCAGCTGCTTATGTGAATCAGTCTTTCACTACCACCACCAATGTAATCCTCCTTGCAACTGAGTACATACGCATGCTACTCATTTGAATTAATCATTTATGTTTCACTGCTACAATCTGTTATAAGCACCATGGACAGTTACATCAAAAGTAATAGTTCACCATAGCAAGGGCAATGCAGTTTCTTGCTTCTAGAGGTCAGCTGCAGGAGCTCATGCATAGCTTAATGCATGATGATTCTGAACTTTAACTATGTTGGAAAGCCACAGATATGAGCAGTATAACGTATAACAATACATAGTTTTATTTGGAATCTCTACATTTGCCATTTGCAAGCATGTACTTATACAAGCACTTATCAAAGAAAATGAAAAACAAACAAAAATCAGTTATTAACAGAAGGATTATCACTAGCAGACTTTTACAAAAAATCTGACTTTCCAGCAGTTTATGACACCTATTTAAATTAACCGTCCAGGTCTGTTTGCATAGTAGCATATACAACCGTGCAAGAGAAAAAAAAGCACATTTTAAGATGAATATGGCATACTCCTTATTTTGAGTGAATAATCCCTGCAGACAAGTTGTCAAACTTATCTATAATGTTGTGTCAAAATATTTCCTCAGGTTTCTACAGTGATCTTGATTCTTCTAATGTTTGAAAGAAATGTGAGGAAGTGGTCCCTTGGCAACTTTATTATATTAGACTACTACTTTTCAAAAAGCAGAGGGGTATTTTCTGTGCCCATATGCATGTGATAACCCATTGCAAAATTATTTTTACTTTTGTCAAATACATTTATGAATATTCACAACTGTGACCTTGTACATTCACACTAATATGTTTCTAATATACAAAATGATTATCTGATACATTCAGATTATAATATCAACGTATTTAACAATACTGTGCCACATTTTCATCAGATGTGTAAATAGTAGCTTCCAAAAGCAAATACATCTGTATAACTTAAATATAAATTAAAGAACATCATTATAAAAAATATGCAAAAGTCATTATGAAAGTACTTGTAAAAAGTAGAACACTACCAAGAACTTGTAATCCCCTCCAACTCTGAACACTCTTCACCCATCAGTTGTTCACTAGGTTAAATAATAACAGTTGGTTGTATGTGGCCATACTTGCCCTAGGTCATAACTCTCAGAAATTTCCAGTGTTAATAGACATTTAGTCCACTTAAAGCCTGTATTCAACCTCCCTCAGCTGTGGAGTGAAAATTAACATGTGTATATTAACTTCCAACTAAACCAAACACTACAGTAATCTGACCCTTGAACTTAAATGCAGCTATTACTTTGTTCTCACCCCACCCTCCCAGAACTCATCCCTACTCGTTCTTACCATTTATGCTAAAATACTGAGGTTTACATCCTAAATGACAGCAACACCTTTCATAACACCTTTCTGCGCACAGAAACAAATTCCGCTCCACAAAGGAGGGGCCACAACTGACCCTAGTAACTATCGCCCCATAAGCCTGACTAGCCTGTTCTGCAAGGCTATCGAGCACATCATCATGGAACACATTAACAAAGACATTGGCAACCTCCAAACACTTGACCTGACCCAGTTCGGCTTTGTTAAGTGCAGATCATGCCTACTGAACCTGGTTGACTTCTTCGAGACAGTCACCAAGGCCATAGATGAGGGGAAGGTGGTTCACACAGCCTACCTTGACCTCGCGAAGGCTTTTGACATCATTCCCCACTCAGGAATTATAGAAAAACTCACCAGCCTTAACATAAAATCCTACGTCACGAGATGGGTTGCCAACTGGCTTACAGACAGAACGCACACGGTAAGAATAGCGGGCTCCAGATTCGACTCTAATCCAGTCACAAGTGATGTCCCACAAGGGTCGGTCCTGGGACCCCTATTGTTCAGCATATACTTCTCAGAAGTACAAGCAACCACAGGAGAACTATGGCTAACCAAGTTCGCTGATGACTGCAAACTGGGAGCCATAATTGACCCTCCGGCTGACACGGATATTCTCCAAAAGGGTCTTACTGAGACGGACATCTGGTGTCAAAGTCATGGTCTCAAGCTAAATGCCAAAAAATGCATAGTCATCCCATTTGGGAAAAACAAAACACCCATGAATTATCACATAGGTGGCAGCCCCCTTAATATAGAATATGTAATAAGAGATCTGGGGACCCAGGTAGATAGTAATCACTCCTTTGTCAATCATATTGCCAAAGTAGTTAGGAAATCCTTCTATGTAGCCCATCTAATTACTAAAGGGTTTGCATCTAGAAATAAAGAGGTTATAGTGCCCCTCTACTCGTCACTCATCAGACCCATCATAGAGTACAATGCCCCATTTGGGATGTACCTCACAAGACACTTCCAATAGTTGGAAAGACCACAAAAGTACCTTACCAAGAGGATTACTGGCCTCAAACATATATCTTATGCAGCTCGACTGGAAAAACTCCAGCTGTACTCAGTGGCATATCACTTACTCAGAGGTGATCTCTGCCTGACTTACAAAGCCATGTCCAACTCAAAATTGATGGACATGCTCCACCTAAAGAAATCCAAGTCACTGCGAGCCGCTCACTCTAGTGAGCTAAACCTCGTCACAACAATAAATAGAACATGCTGGAGGGATGGTTTCCTGTCACAGAGACGTCCCATGCTTTGGAACAAAATTCCTAACTACATTAGGCAGAGCTCCTGCACTAACACTCTTCAAGAGAATCCTTGACGAGTGGATGGGTAACAGAAAACATACCCCTGGAATCACGTCATTGACTCTTCTTAACAGAGGCTCAGTTAATTAATCAATGGGGCGGCCAAAGCGGACACACTCTGGCTAGGCTTATAAATGCCCTCAAGCAGATAGCCTAGTACCTACCTATGAACCAATGAAGCTATTAGTTTATACATCTGTCCCACAGTAATCATGTTACCTATAATCATATCAACCAATCAAACAAATGATTTATTTGATTGGATTTGTATGCATTGTTTAGCTTGAAACAAATGACTCAGATGCATTTGAAGATATCCATCTTAGACATTCATATACTGCCATTATATCCTAAGAGCAGTACAAATTCTGCTGCCCAAAGAGTTTAAATTCACTGAGCATCCTTAAAAAAACCTAATTATCCAGTAAATCTTTAAATTGGGAGTTGGCCATATCTAAGTAACATTTTTATCTCAGAATTGGAAATATGTTTCGAATACAGCATGATGGCTAATCGTCACTCCAATGCTAATAACTTCCTCTATGTAAGCACATTGCTCCTGTTGATTATGGTCATTAAACAGATGTCTTCTCCAACATCCTGGATATAATCCCACTTCAAATTCCTACCAAGGCCAGATACATGCCTTCCTGCAAACCAAGCCAGATGAACAGATGTAGAGCCACCACGTATTACATCATAACTGAGATACCTCACCCTCCAATTATAACTGGCTACCAGAGAAATTAATAACTTCCCCTAGCCTTTAATAACCACCAAAGAAACTTCAGCAATTGCAACTTCTGCTGTTGAAGCAATCTCTAACACCTTAGCCATTTGGGATAATACCTTTCTCACCACTAGAAGTAGGTCCTTCACTGGAATAAGTGTTTTCATTTTTCAAAAGGCATCTTATATTCCTCTATTAACAATTTGTAGTTGATCTATTTGATCTCCTGAGCTGACCCGGTAATATCTAGCCCTAAATATTTGAAATAATCAGAGGTCCAATTAAATGGGGTTCTAAATGATATAGAATGAGAAAGACTAAAACTGACAGAAGTGTTGCTTTCTTGGCTGGATTTATTAAGCATCTCGATAGATGTCTGAAATCCCTTGGTTACTGCCATAATTTTTGCAATGTATCCTTTAGAGAACAAAGATACATGAAGATGCCATCTGCAAATAAAGAAACGTTATCCCAAGTGCCCCAATGGATATTTCATCTGTTTGAAGAATTTTCTATATAGCCTAGTCTACAAGATCTTTTGTAATACTAAGTTAAAAGGGATAAGACAACATCCAAGATGTACTCCTCTGCCTTGAAAAACTATCTAGATATATATTTTCCAGTTTTTACCACTGCTCCTTTATAAATTTCCTCTAATGTAGTTATCCAGTTCGTAGGAAAATTAAAGTTAAGAGTAAAAAGAAAAATTAATATCCTCAGAGTATTATATCCAGTGTTTTTTCTTAGTTGAATACTACCAAAATTATTTATCTGGAACAGAATTAGTGTACTCAGTCAATGACAATGTTCTTCCAAATGCATCCATAGTCCTCCCCATTTTGATGGCACCACATTGATATGGATGCATGACATATGAGTCACATGCTTGGAGTCTGGTTACCTAGATGCCAATTAAGTTATTATCTTTACTGAGCAGTCACATAGGATAATATAAACTCAGAAAATCCAGGTTTACCAGGTACTGAAACTACCAAAATTGCAGCAGTCTCCCAAGACAGAAGAATCCGCTGAGTGAAATTAATGTCCTTGTACACAGAGAAAATATCTTATATTATTGTACCACTAAAGTTGCAATATATAATGTTAGTTAGACTGTCTGGAAAAGGATCTGTGGTTAACTTTTTAATATCTACCCTGATGTCATCAACCATAACTGGAGTAAAGATGCCTCCTTATCTTGACCAGAGCTGCAAATCAAAATCTCTTTGAAAAGTCCTTAAATCGCCTATTTTCAGTAGCAGCTAGGGCCTGATATGTAGCCTGACTGTATAACTGAAGCCCTTTTAATTATCTCTGCCTGTCTTTCATTTCATCTCCCATAATTACATTTAAGAGAAAAACTCTGAGTGACACAGCAAACATTGCTGTATAAGGTCACTGAAATTTTCCAGATAGAGCTCGGTTTTTTTTTTAATATTTCCTAGACAGTCTGGTTTAATTGTGATATCTGACCAATCTCAACTTCAGTCCTACCATTTTTATGCATCTCTAATAGCCTAAGTATTATGTACAAGTGAAAAATATATTTCGCACTCTCTAACTATTGATCGTCATTCAACCTTAGATGTCTACACCCTTTCACTACCTATAATAATATAAGAGAAGGAGGCCCTCTGTCTTAAAAGTTATAATGAATGTCTGACCACAGTTCTAAAATCAGTTTATGCGTTCGTATACCTCAAAGTGACATCATTAAGTTACTGCATCTGTGGTCACTGTTTCCACCAAGCAGCCAACTGCAAGAATAAAAGTAAATGATCAGATAGAACCACTCGATATTTCATCCATCCATCTGTTAATCCACTCATCTGTCCCTTCATTGAGTGCTGCATCATTTCAGTCCAATGCATAGGGTCAATTCTTCAATACGTTCTTAAAACAAATGAATAGTGTATGTGTTAAATAACACAGAATATTCTTTAAATATTATAACCCATCTAATAATGAAACTTGTTCTAAAACATTAATGAACATTAAAGATAAGGGGGTAGAACTGGGATTATGGACTGCAGATGTATCATTAGTATTAATTCAACAATTTAGGTCTCCCTAAAAAACTTCATCACCTGACTAGTTCAAAAAGTTGAGTAAAAAAGGACCTCATATACCTAGGTGCACATCTGAAGAAGGTAAAATTATTGAAATACTATGAGCCTACCCAGCTATCAGTCAGTGAATCCTGTGAGCCTTTCCGAATTCTAATTTAATACCTCTTTGTGTCCAGCATGGGCCCACTTCTGTACTTCTGTTTTTTGTTTCATATATTTTAACAGATCTGCTGATTCAGCTGATTAGCCATACGTATGGTTGAACAACAAAATATTGAGTCAAAAACATAAAACCCCTAAAACATTAACTCCCATTGACAACCAGACTCCAAGCATATGTCTCATATATCATGCATCCATATCAATGTGGTTCCATCAAAATGAAGAGGACTATGAATGCATCTGTAAATTATATGTAACAATTCTGAGATTGCACAACACTGAGGAATGAGCACATCTGTATCCCTGCTGTTGTGTGATCTTCCACATACAAATGCCAACATTTTATCTGCTGGCATTTGCTTGGTATTGTGGTTGTTTGGATTTTCATCTCAGTCTTTTGCTATTCAACCATATGTATGGTTGATCAACTGTAAAGAATCCAATTTAACACCTTGTTTCTTCTATGATGTCTGTGGAGGCCATTCATATTTACTGAAATGGCAACAATGGGTCATTCCTCCACTACCCAGCAAGGCAGACAGAAATATAAGTCATAAATCCTGAGATGTAGATCTTACGTTAACATTCTGAAATAGAGTGAGAGACTTTTACAATTTCTATAATCCACTGGCATACAGCAGCAAGACAACCACCAAAATTCCTCCTAAATTAATCAAAGAATGAGCCTAAAAGCAAAATGGGAAATGCACCAAACAATAGAAAATATGATCCACCCAATACATCTATTTACCCAGAAAAAAAGAGTTTCCAAAAAGAGGTTACTCTATATCCATTCAACAGCTGAAGCTGAAACAGTGAACTTTTGTAAATCCTAGGCTCACTGTATCATTATCAACACCACTACAAGATTATTAAGCATTAATTCTTGCTACAGATAAAACAAAAGGGCAATCAGAACAGTAATCCACTAATTAATCTACTGTGGATGAACTACTTCATTAAATGCTTCTCAGTTATTTCTTTTCTTGATCTCACATTGTTGTTCTTTTCTTCTGAGGTTGCATTTGTACTGAACTTGTCACATTTCCCCTATGCATTTGGAAACGCCTCCTATGCATATGTCATGGATGTTTTTCAGCATAATGCATGTGCTAGTGGATCAATTTGGCCCAGGCAGTATGGCAGAAGTGACATTGTCAGAAGTGTTCACAGAAGTCAGTGAATGCATGCAAGTAGTGCTCTGTAGTAATAGGGGAGCAAAGTGGCACATAGACTGAGTGAGTTCATGCAGAAGAGTGGGCAAAGAGGGGAATGGTGTGAGATTATCTTCGAAAGCAGGCCAGAGCTAGGATGTGCCAGACTGATTCCGAGAACCAGTCAAGCAAGGAATGCGAAGATTATGACAACTTGAAGGAGGAAAGAGGAAAGAACCATCCAAGGGCATTAAAGTAAAGACAAAAGTCAATTCCAGAGAAAGCAGTTAAAGGAGAATGGAGTTTAAGTGCACTGAAGGATTCTGGGGTACATGGAATTTTAAGCTTCAGCGTGTCACTAAACCAAATGTTATGCATGATACTTTTATGTTTTGGGTACAGACAAGACAAATACAGAAAATTTTATTTTCCTTTGGCAAAAATGTATTATTATTAGTAGGTCAAATACATGTTTGATGTACTGGGATTACAAGAGAGAGAGGATAGAAATTTAAGGTAATGCTGAGAATGAAAAATAATGTGATTTATCATTACTCGGCTATTCATTTTCTGTGTAGGTATACTGGGATATTGTATTTTTTCAGTGATGGATATTGCCAGTAAAATATGATGAAAAATGCTTCTAAATATCTTGAGCTTATTAAATAAAGGTATATAGCATGATACTATAATTGCATAGGGTATGCCTAGAAACAGACACACATTATATATATATATATATATATATATATATATATATATATATATATATATATATACATATATATATATGCACATATATATGAATACATCTGCAAGGAAGCCCAAATAAAGCTAAAACATAAAGGCAAATATTTTTTCTAGAAAGGCAGTAAGATCTCATGAAGACAAAAGCAGAATTTGCTTTATAAGAATCTCTTAACACAGGAAAGGGCCAAGCAGAGTGTATTCGTGAAGCTGCTAACTAAAATTCATGACAAAAATGAAATGCATCTCCATTAATGCCACTTTCCTTTTTTGTGACATGTTAGACTACATAAAATGAAGATGGCAGCTTTGGAGATTAAACAGCAACAGGTATGTCAAACTGTAAAAAATGAAATCTGTTCTGGTGCACTCAAGTTAGGACTAGGAGTAAAGACTGTATGAAATATTTAGGAGCTAGTGAATCTTAAGTATATGGTAGCCAATAGGGATACAAGCCTTTTGTTATACATCAGAATTATCTTTTTATCAGGAGGGGACTAGGAAAAGATGACTGAATGGTGATGTAAGATGGTTAATAAGATACGACTGAAAGAAATTTGAGGAAAGCAAAATTATTTTTTGGAGAAATAAAATAATGTGATTTATAATATAACTGTTAGTCATAAACTGACTGCTTTTGTGTCATAGGTTGGTGGTGATTCGAAAGACATACTGTGTCATGATTAGAATATAAAATCACAATATGGTGAGTGCAGAGATTATGGGAGTAGGGTATTAAGGAAAATGTGTTGGTGGCTTTAGACAAACAGTGTGTTTTATTTGAAAGAAAATGGGAAAGGTGTGAGAGTTTAAGGAGGGAAATTAACTTTTTTTTAGTAATGAAATTAATTATCAAGTCAAATGAGAATGGCGGTTTGTAATAACATGACTGGGTATGAAGGAAAGGTGAGAGGAAGATGTCATATCAGCGTAACATAATAATCTTAGAAAATACTGGAATGTAATGTAGACATGGAAAGTGCATTGGGTACTTAAATCCTAAGGTTTCTTTAAGATAAGAGAACACTGAATGGTATTTTTCCCTCGGATGGTGATTGAGATCATTAGGAGATGACAAAACTTCGGATATTGTTAGGAAGGATGTGCTGGTAGTATAAGTGAAGTATACTGTAATGGAAGAAGTCAGAATATCTTACGAAGAGTTATTTTTGGCAGAAGAGCTTCTAAGGATGAGAGCATCATAGGTACATGAGAAAATGGTGGTCGCGGGAAGATGAGGTAGTGACCCTTGTGATGTGTAGAACGCCAACCCCTCGAAAGGATGAACTTTCAAAACAGCGACATAACATTGTGAGGAAAAACATAAGGGATGAATTACATTAACTTTGTGAAGACATTTTGAAGGATAATGTGGAAACTGTTTTAAAACACAGGTACATATTTTCTTACATTAAAAACAAGATGTCCAGTACTGCAAAATAAAAGGCTAATTTGCCCACTTAAAGCTGAATGGACAGTCTTGACTAGAACTGCAGATTGTAAAATGCTAGGTATGTATATTGTTTCTACAAAGTTGCAACAGAAAGAGTATTGATAAATATGAATCTATGCAGGGAATCTCATATCAAGGTGAATAAGACAGTAAACTGCTAAAACCTTTTGAAGATGTAAAATGCATAAATGAATTATCTGGACTGACAAAATATTCCCTTTCAAAAGGCTATCCTACAGGCAGTCAAATGTACTTTCATCAAGCAGCTGTTCTTTGTGTATGCTTAATCAAAAGTTTATACTTATATTTTAGCAGGACCACTGTGTGTTGTAGTGCAGATTTTCCATTTTCCAAACAGTTACTTGACAGTGGAGTTGCTGTATATGTGAGGGATATGGGGACAAGGTGGGATGCAAAGGTCTTTCCCTGTATTTTTTTTTTCACTTTTGAGTTACATTTTGTGATTTTCTTTAAAAAAATCATAAACTGTAACTCTCAGTGTAGTGATACACATCAATATAGGTTAAGCCTTTCAAAGGTGCCATTTCTACTTCTCACACTGGCATATCACTCAAATGTCTGAAATAATGAAGAATACATCTAAAGAAAAGTCACTTTTAAAATGATAAAATTAAAACATGCAATGGAGCCCAGTAAGTCTGATAAGCATGAGGAGTTTTATAATACTTCCAATATCATCTCGCAAAAATGACCTAATTCTAGCATGTTTTCTCATGAAAATAGATATTCCTCTG
>NC_056745.1:1007053717-1007119303 GCF_019279795.1 Protopterus annectens
ACTCTGTTTGTCATCATACCATTTCATTATGCAAACAGCTGATCAATACTATTTTGTTCCACTGTTACTGAAAATTTCTGCAGGATATCTATGCACATCTGTGCATGTCTTCATCTGTCATCCTCTTCTCTATGTGTTTTTGCTTTGTGTCGCACACACATGAATATATATTTTTGCTGTGTGTGTATGAGCATGTATGTGTGCGTGTGTGTGTGTGTGTGTGTCTTGGTAACTGTCTGTGTATGTATATTTCTGTGTGTGCGTCTGTGTGCGCATATATATGCCTTTGTAAGATTGTGTTTATGTGAATGTATGTGTGTGTCTGTGAGTGCATGCATTTGTATGTGTATGCGTGTGTGCATATGCACGTGCATGTGCGTGCACGTGTTCAGTCAGCATTTAGCATTGTAATATTTATCTGAATTGGGCTGTGACATTCAGCTATACATTTTACCACAAGGAAGGCACACTTTTCAACACAACAGCACTTAATACAACTCTTTTTTGAAACAGCAAACATTAACAATGAAGGATCCAAATAATTCTATGTTATTAAGTAGTATTTTAAAATAATTCCAGATTGCATCATATGGCATTGCAGTACTGTTCTCTGTGGTCTAGATATGCGCACCCTGCTTTGCTCTTTATTGAAAACTTGGTATATCTGAACGGTACTTCTTTGCCTGAAACTTTGACAAGCCCGCGCACTCATAAACACACACACACACACACACACACACACACACACACACACACACCTAAACACACACACACAAACACACACACACACAAACACACACACTCACACACACACACACCCACACACACATCTACACCTAAACACACACACACACACACACCACAAAAAACTTATATACAAACTCATATACATACCTGGAGATGCACACATATGCACAATTGGAAACTGCATAGCTGCAATGAGATGCTCTGCCAATTCTCAGTTTGTAATGGTGTATTTGACTTTTATGCAATATTCATAGGATCCATAATGAAACATCACACACAGTTTAGTACATAAATGATTCCTCACAACTCATAATTATATTCCATTTGACCTAGGAGCATGCAAGTTTTAGTTTACATTAGTTGCATAAGCATCATTTTCATAAACCATCCTAATGGTATGTATCAAGCAGCTACCACCTACAACAGAGAGTACTAATATGGTTGACAAGGGCTATAGCTAGGGTGAGGCAAAGGGGGCAGTCATCCTCAGCTCAGAATGTTAGAAAGTGCTACAGGCAAATGGTGACTGATCATCAGTGTACTGCTGCCATTCAGAAATGAATGCCAGTGTTGTATTTGCAGGCAGAACTAAACCACTTTAATGAGCTCTGTGTGGCATAATTGTAGAAATTCCCTGCTATAAAAGAAGTGAGCAGTTTGCTAAAGTTTAATAGTAAAGAAGAGGTTTTCATTTTTGTTTTTTTGCTCAACTTAAAGCTGAATTGTGTTCCAGTGGACAGCAATAGACACCAGAATAGCTAGCTGCACCATTGCATCTGACAGTCAAATGTGGTACCAAGGAGCATAAATATTTGTTATGTGCTTGCAATATATATTTTTGTGCATGCCTAAATTCACAAGATGTAGGAAAAGGGTGCTTCTGACAATAATCACTACAAACCATGTATTTACATTTATTGTGGGAATGCCACAGAACTATGATAATTGTTATACATTTATTATAATGAAGGGGAGTTGAACACAGATAACTGCATAGCACATTGAGATATGATGTACTGCTTTTGCTCATCTACACACTCACTCTTGTAAACATGTCATTAAAGGAATTGAGAGTCATGGAAGTTCACATGGCAGCAATAGTGTTCCATTTTACTAGATATTCCATTTTTTATCCATGCTGTATATATATTAGTATGTTTGTACCATGGACTGCAGGTTTGTGTGTGTGTGTATTTTCTACATTTTGGTCAAAAAGGGTTGGGATGATTTAGTCAACTGGGTTTAAAAGACTACAACCAGTCACAGTACATGACTGTTTCATTACTTTAAAATTTAGAGTTATATGACACTTCTAAAATAGTTGCTAAAATTAAACTTTAACAGAGAGTCCTCACATAAATAAACATTTCTAAAGAAAAATAGTATCATTTTTATTCACATATGCTCTAAGGAAGAAAACAAATATATATAAAAATGAATAAGAGTGTCAAAGAAATATGGGCAGAAGATTGAAAAAACAACCATCTATGTATTTCTTCTTAAACAAATGGTTGAAGTTACCAAACCTGCAACAGCAGGGATAGAGGAAAACAGAACCACAGCAATGAGCAAACAGTTTGAGTCCAGCAAGGGGAAAACAAGCAAGGAATGCAGAATAAAGTTCTCATTTACTTCATATTTTTCACATATTTTAATTAATTTCATATAATTTAATTAATTTCATATATTTTAATTCATTATGTAAGGAGATTCAGAAATCTATTTAAATAATACCATGGAATATTTACAAATATTGAATTTAGTTAGCAGTTAGCCAAACTGGCATACAGAAAAATGGAATTGAAATAAATGCTGTTCTATGCAAAACCAAATCCTTCATGATAGATATGAGGACTTAAAAAGTCACGTTACATGAACGCATATCAGGTAGTACGCTTTTTCATTAAGATGAGAAAGTGAAATTCCTACTTCATGCTTTTCGAGTTAAAGGGGGAATTCAGACTAACACAAGACAATTGTTATCAACCAAATTACCCCCAAAATAAAGGGAATTCTATCCCATTAAATACATACTTAAAAATAAAAGATATTGGAACTATACTGATATATTTACCCTATTGTAAATTTTCTGGAATTCTCCAATTAAATTGTAGACTGGATAAAATAAATCAAATTTCTACAAGCAAGTGGAATGTATTCCTGGTGAACCTTAAGAATGTATATCTGTCAAAAGAAAAAAAAAGAACAATCTTACAAATGTAACTTTGAAGGGTTAGTATTTCCAGCTAAAAAGAAAAAAAAAATAAAAGCTGTAAGAGTGAATAGACCATCCATCTAAAATGAACACAGGTATTAAAACTCTAACCAACATCTACTGTTCATTGCTTGAGTAATTTTCTTGTACCTGATATAAGCAGGGCAAACAGCTGGCAGATGTTATGAATCATTAAGTTAAGTATTCCTTGTAATAGTTTCCACTTTTATTTTCTCAATACAGACATAAAAGGATTCAAAATCAGGAACAAAAATAATGTCCATGATTTCAGATAAACAAATAACCGTTCAAAAAAATCAAAGCACCGAGTTACAAAAATATATAATGCATTTGGCTTAAAATCACTAGATGCAATTATCACATTGTTCAGGATAAACAGAAAATATGTACCATGATATTTATGTCTGTTCCAACCATTTTATCAGGTAAATGATTTACTGAAATATCAAATTACTGAATGCTTTATATACATTTTCCCTTTTTAAGCTGGGTGGATTAGAAATGAGACACCAGTGCTTAGGATTTCTACGACAGTAAAAGAAGTTCCATGTTTTATTTGTAACAAGGTGGTACAATGTAACCGGTTACAGTTAATATAATTGGCATATTAGTTATTATTGGAAAAAAATAATTACACTATTTATTTGCATAAACATGACTTAAGACATTTGTCACCCTGCTTATTGAGAACCAGTGACTAGCCAAAACAGGTAATACACTATCATTTTAAAACTTCTCTTTTCACAAAAACGTGCATGCTGATTCTGTATTCCAACAGTTTCCTCCATCTGCTCCTTCATGTTTCCTCTTTCACTGCAGCTACACTCTAGCTCCACCCACAGGAAAAGAGTAGAGGTGCTTTATTAAAATTTACATTAATTTTATGCCATATAAAAAAACTTAATCAATTATTTACATACTTTTTTAATATTTATACTTAAAATTATTTACAAGTTATTAACACAAATGAGCTTAACTAAGCAGATCTTTTTCTTTCTTTTTTTTTATTTACCCTCACCCCCACCCTTTCTATCATAAACATCTTATTTCATTAAAATATCATCCTCTTCCATTTTCGAGTTATATAACAAATTGTCACATCTTTTTTTTCCACAGCACCCATATCATCACAAACAGTATATTATTTTATTTATCAATATCATAGTTCTTTGCTTTATCATACTTTCCATATACTATGATAATTTTATATATATATATATATATATATATATATATATATATATATATAAATATGTGTGTGTGTGTACACAAACACACAGACATATGTATGTATATTATATACATATTTAAACGCTTCCGGTCTATATTAATTTTTTATACCTTTCCAAAATTCTTTATTCTTTTTGCAATCCAAAAATAATGTCTTGCTGTTTACTCGTCACTGCATTCAACACATTTCCTCCATCATCCATATTTCATATTCTGTTTTACCAATACCTTGTTTAATACAATTCTCAACAAAAAATCCTCTGCTTTTTAAAAAAAATCATACTTTGTTCTTATGTCTTTTATTCCCTTTTTTCTTTTAATTCCTTCCTAAATGCACCAAAAGATTTTGCTAAAATCATATTGTACCATTATTATTCCTATCCACCTCACTTACTTTTAACTTCCATAATTTTTTATTGTCATATTTCTTTCTTCCATGCTTTCCAATTTTTTTCTTTTTCATTTTTTTACTCCCCATACATTTTTATATTTTTCATCTACCATCTTATCTATCATTTTTTTTTTCATTTTACCATTTTCATTATTAAAAAATGTGCAGATGTGCTAAATATACTACAAGACTTTTTTGTGTGTTATTTCAAACCACCTTCTTCTTCTTTAAGAGTATGGGGAAATTCCCTGGCACCCTGGTCAAATTCCCCTTTTTAAGTATAATAACACCTTGGGCCTCCCAGAAAACAGACCAGTGGCATTAGATCACAAGACATTTGGGTTTGTAAACCAGATAAGGGGGGTGGTTTGGTAATGTTTGATAGCTCAGACTATGATTAACGTATGAAGTTGCTCTTGGACTCTCCGGCATACCAGCCAAGTTCCCGTTCAGAGATAAATAAAGCATACCATCTTATTAAAAACTGTATCAATGATCTATTTATAGAGGGAAGAATCAAACAGAATATATGTAACTACCTATTAATGTCTTTCCCTAGGTTCCCCTACCTTTTTGGCATTCCCAAAATACATAAGAGTCTAGAGGATCCACCCTATGCACCCACTAGTTGATGGGCGAGATTCCCCTACATGCCCTTGTGCTAAATTTATTGACAACATATTAAAGAAGTATTTGAAAACTGAGGTTCAGGTGTGTAGGGACTCCTGGTCCTTTTTAGAGGAGTTAGCAAAAATAAAATATCAAGATGAGTACATCTTCCTTACAGTAGATGTTAAGGAACTCTACACCTGCATCCCACATACTTTGGGTATAGAATGGATTGCCTTAATATTAAAAAGGAAAGGGGCACCTAATACAGAGATTAGCTTGGTTACAGAACCGTCGGACCTGGTCTTGACCAACAATTATTTCATGTTTGACAAGGACTTTTACCTGCAAAAGATTGGTGTAGCCATGCACTCCCCATGCAGAGCTAGTATAGCTAATCTTGTCATGGCCTACTGGGAGGCAAGTGTTTGTCTTCAAAAATGAGAGTTTGACTAACTCTATCATATATTATAACCGCTTTTTGGATGATATTTTCATCTTGTTCAAAGGTGACTTCCAGGCCAGTAAAGGAATTGTTTATTACTTCAACCAAACAACTAACTTCCTTCAGTTTACATCTTCATTTGATACTGAAGCAATAGCTTATTTAGATGTTTTGCTGTTGAAAAACAGGGTACAAGAATGTTTTGTTGCCAAAATATATAGAAAAAACACCTATTCCAAAGACTTCCTACATTTCTCAAGTTGTCACCCATACCATCAAAAATGCTCCATAGTCAAGGGTCAATTGGTGAGGGCTGCATGTATCATTACCCAACAGGAAGATTTCCTAGATGAATGTCAGCTCCTCAAGACAATGTTTTTTAAGCCGAGGTTACCCAGAAAACATACTGGACAACCTAATAGAAGAAGTTAGTAATAAGAGACTTGAGAGGGTTTATAACCTTATTTGAAGCGTCAGTTAATATGATCTAAATCTAACTTTCAACAATACCCCACTTCTGGTTCATATACAAACCCAACAGGGGACTGAAGGTACAGAGTTTGACAAGACGGAACCCCAAATGAACTGAATTACAACTTACTGCTTAGACAGTAACTTGTTGGTCGAGATTTTAAAGAATTGGAACCTGTTTAGAATTACCCCATTGTTAACAGAGAAATTAGGTGAATTCCCAAATATAACTTACAGGAGAGGTAAAAATCTCAAAAACTTGTTAGAGCAACAATATAGAGTTACCCCAAAAATCACAGGTATGTCCAAATGTGAGTCCTGTAACTTCTGCCGACACATGGATGTTACAAATTCCTTTATAATAAACCAATACCAGTACAGAGTAAAATCTAAATTCAATTGTCAAAACAAGAATGAGCTGTACTTGGCTAGATGTCAATTTTGCCCAGCATATTATATCGGCAAAACAGAGCGAAGACTCCATGATAGGGTTTATGAACATCAATATGCAATGTCCAAGGTTAAACTAGAAAATGCTTCAGCCAAACACATTCACTCTTGCCAAGACCATAAATTCAAATACATGGCCATCGACCAAGTACCTCAACCATTACGAGGCAGTCCAGTTCCCCTTCAGTTAGAAGAACTTGAACTAGCCTGGCAAATTAGATTAAATGTGTATAAATTTCCAGGTCTTAATGACACTTGCTCAATCAGTTGTATTATGAAATGCAAGAACTTAGGAAGATGATATAACGAAGGGATGAATTAATACCCTTAAATTAATTTTATGGTTTAGTAGAAGGTTCTATTACACTACATAAAATGAGAGTACTTTATACAGTTTTTATACTTGACCTTGTTCCTATTCAAATGTTGTTAAACTTGTCTAACACTGTCATATCAAATGAAGAGTAACAACATCGTTTTAACAGTAGCTTATATAAGCCGTTCAAAAGTTAAGAACAGTCATCATAACATTTCACAGTTTATATGTACGTGTTCCCAAGGTTTTAAATTTAAATGATATATATGTTTTAAATGTACATTTTCAATAATGTTTAAGCAGTCTTTGTGGGCTTTTAACTGTGTTGTGATTCACACTCTAATACGTGACTTCCACTGTAACATATAAATGTCAGGAGAACTGTTTTGGTTTCACTTCTGAAGAAGTTTGCTTTAGTGCAAACGAAAAGCGCTTAAAGTCAGTAAACGACAATAAAGTAAGAGGACCTGTCTACGGAGCAGTACTGTTTGTGTTTTCTCAGACCAGTGGCATAGTAGGGCAATAAAGTATAAGTAAAATAAAGAAATAGGTATTAGTATAGTAAATATGCATATGCATACAAGCTTCTTTTTTTTAAGTTTTACTAAATGTAGACCTTGAACTGCATTATATGTTCATCTAATGATAGCATAATGTTTCCAACTACTGACACAAAAAATAAAGTAGGTGGTTGAATGTACTTTTATGGCCTTGTTATATATTTATTTGAGGAATTGTAATATATTTCTTTGAAACTGCATACTAAACATATGCTGGCAATCCACTTCATTATGGAATTTGAAAAATGAATGCCAGAAAGTACCAATAATTCAGGAATAACTATTGTATTTCTGTAGAACAGGGAGAATGGCTTTACCATGCAAGTCCATATTTTTGTCAGTTTGAACATGTTGCCATGACATGTACTCAATCTTTCATGCTATTGTCATTACATTGTAAGCAATTTTCATGTATATTGGGATAACACTACTGTTTTCCAAATAAATAATCTAAGTTGTAAAATGAGAAATTGTAAGTATATTCTAAATTTCATTTGACCATTCTTCTTCAAACAATTTCCTAGGCAATAAACAAAAAGACTCATGTACTGCATATAAAACATATCTTAGCTTCTTGTATCAACTTGCGCAGAGGTACTTTACTTACCTACACCTCAAATTACTATTCAGCAGTAAGATGTAAAAAAAGGTGCTTATGCAAATGAACGATTTGTATATGAGTCTAGAACTACTTTTCACACATTTAATGATTCACTAAACAAACGTTGACAAAAACAGAATCAGATTAATGCAAATCAAAGTTATCTTTAATGTCTAGAAATTTAATGACATAAGTAATAGAACATAAGTAAAATTTCAGTAAAATAAGTAAGGTTATGCTTTGCTTAATCTTAATGGTGTATCATTTCAAATTCTTTCTTAATTTTCTGAGTAATTGCAATTAATCTTTTCTATGTGCCACTTGTCTAAGCATTTAACAATAGTTAGGAAGACTCTTTTTGTATAAGCATATAGTTTAAATGTATTACTGACCTCTTACTTCATGAGAAATAAGCAAAGACAAAAATATTTTATATATGTTTTAATACTTACATTTTGACTTGCCTTACATATTATTTCTAGTTTATAATTCTTCCATTTGGAAACATATTCTTAATAAGACATAAAGAAAATATGTTTACGTAATGTGCAGAGTTTGGAAATTATAAAGTGTCGGATGTGTACTGGAGACATGATCTACCAAACTTTAGTGAAGACTGAACTTTACATTAATGGAATTTGATTGATAGTCTATTTGAGTCATTGTCTTTAGAAATGATTGATTTCAAAAATTTTAGAAATCAGCATTTTATTTACTTTAAAATTTTCATGTATCAATGGTCATAATTATCCAGTGTTGCTTGTCATACATAGAGTTAATCTCTCTCTTTTTTTTTTTTTTTTGGTGGGGGCTATAATATTGCTTGCTACAAAGACAAGTAAGATCACTTCAAAACATTATTTCAAGAATTGTTTAATTTCCCATTTTTATTTTTTCCAATACGATTGAAGAAGTTAGGAAATAATCCCTTCTTGTTTATAATTCATAGCAATTCTAACATCTAATATATGATACACTGTAACTGAGTTGCAACAGATGATTTCAAATGCAGGCTATATACTACAAATGAATGAAATGACATATCTACATGTTACTTTTAAAATATAATATAATAGCTGCTTTTAATCCCTTTTTCTGAATATCTCTGCCAGTGTCATGTGGATTTTTTACTATAACTTATAGACAGTGGATCTAAAAAGTGTACACATCCCTGTTAAAATGTCAATTTTTTTGTGATATAAAAAATGAGACCACAATAAATAATTTCAAAACTTTTCCCACCTTTAATGTGACCTATAACCTGTAAAATTCAATTGAGAAACAAACAACTCTGTTAAGGAAAAAAATATTTTCCCTTAGATCTGCTAGTTCTTTCCTCTCCTGCACTTTTACTAGCTTATTAGTCTAGCACATTACCAAAATTCTTGTAGCAATTATTGTAGCATTCAAAAGTGCTAACAGCACTAAACGTTCTACAAGGAAACAGTTTCAGTACTTATTATTAATGCCCATCCCTCCAGGCATGTCTAAAGATTAGTTCCCTGTGCTTTCTCCTATTAACCTGGTGAGCTTGGGCATCCTGAGGCAATGTCGCAACTGTCTCATGTACACTGACAACCCTCTCCTCTTACCTCCCAATACTCAGACTTGTGAGAGATGAACATATATATCCAAACTGGAAGCCACATACTCTCCAGCCAAGACCGGATTAGCTGGTTAAGAGGAAAGGGTCAACACTTGCACCACACCACATGGAACACATAGCCCTCCAGAACATACACCAGCACTGCCATCACATAAGAACACAAACCATGAAACGCAAGCAACCTCCACTCCCCCAACACAACCCAAATGACACATAGCCCACAAAATTCAGTATGCCACTCAACCACAGCCCATAAGGCATAACAATGTACCCAACACTCTAGTCATAGGTGACTCTATAGTCAGACAAACTGATGTTCCACTCACCACACTAAACAAGGAGAAAGTTAATGTCAGCTGCCTGTCAGGTGCCAGGATCTGCCGCATAATGCATGCACTCAGGTCACTCCACAACAAGTACAAATATGACTTTGTCATTGTCCATGTTGATGTGAATGACCTGAGATGTACCTCTCTGGACTACATGAAAAGAGACATGGAGGAGCTGTCTGATCTTGTAGCCCAGGCAGGTATGACCCTAGCCCTGAGTAGAATCCTGATGACATCATCCAGAATGATACCACAGTGCAAGGACAAAATGATTGACTTCAACAATTGGCTAAGCTTCTGGTGTCATTTTAAGGAGATCCAGTATCTGTCTACCTGGGATGACATGATTGAAAAACTATGATTCTTTGCCAGAGATGGCCTGTACCTGTCGCCCTTGGGATTCCGGATACTGGCTAAGGGTCTTGCCACCCCTATAGTGCCTTTTTAGGCAAGGTTCAAATGTCAAATTCACCACCATAGCAGGTACAAACAAGCAAAATCTGAGGGTAATGCTTCTTAATGGTAGACATCTAAACCTCAAAATGCACTCATTCGAGGCACTCCTTAAAATGGAGAAAATCGACATCTGTGCAGTGACAGAGACCTGGTTCAAGGCTCCAGAGAGCACGCCTGCATTACCAGGCTATAATTCATACCACACCTTTTGGCCACCTAATCTGGACCGAAACACTAAAGGCAGAGGCGTGTCCATATTCATTAAGGATATCCACACCTCCAGGCTAGTTGCTCAGCATAATGCAAGGCTATGGAACGTATCATCATGGAACTTATAAACAATGACATTGGTAATCTCCAAACTCTGGACTCTACCCAGTTCGGGTTTGTAAAAGGCAGATCATGTCTCCTAAACCTGATAGACTTCTTTGAAGTGGTCACCAAAGCCGTAGATGAGGGTAAGGTGGTTCACACAGCCTATCTAGATCTCGCCAAGGCTTTTGACACCACCCCCCACTCAGGAATTACAGATAAACTCACTAAACTAGGTGTAAATCCCTATGTCACAAGATGGGTCAACAACTGGCTCACTGACAGAACCCACACTATGAAAGTAGCAGACTCTAAATCCATCTTCAGACCAGTGACAAGTGGAGTACCACAGGGTTCAGTCCTGGGTCCTCTCCTGTTTGGTATCTACTTCTCTGAAGTAAAGGCTAACACAGAAGGTCTTTGGCTAACAAAGTTTGCAGATGACTGCAAACTAGGAGCCATAATCAAAACTCCTAACAATGTGGACATCCTACAAAAGGGCCTCACTGAGACAGATATCTGGTGTCAAAGCCATGGCCTCAAGCTCAATGCCAAAAAGTGCATTGTCATCCCTTTTGGTAAAAACTCTGTACCCATGAACTACCACATAGGAGATAGTCTACTTAACACTGAAAGTGTGATGAGACCTTGGGACACAGGTGGACAGTAGTCTCTTTCTCCCCGGGCCTCCGCTGAAAACAGGATCTGTGGAACCTAGTCGGACTTTCCCGGTCAACAAATGTTAAATAAATAAATAAATAAAATAAATAATCAAATCGCCACAGTAGTCAGGAAATCCTTCTATGTGAAACACCTCATCACAAAAGGTTTCTCATCCAGGAAAAAAGAGGTCATTGTTCCCCTCTATAGAGTACAACACCCGTGTTGGTATGTACCTCACAAGACATCTACAATAACTGGAAAGGCCGCAGAAATACCTCACAAAGAGGATTACTGGCCTCAAACAGATGCCCTACGCAGACCGTCTCAAAAAACTCCAGCTTTACTCTGTCGCATATCACCTACTCAGAGGCGATCTCTGCCTAACATACAAAGCTATGTCAAACCCAGAGCTGTTAGACATGCTCCACATAAAGAAATCCCAATCCCCTCTGAGCTACATGCTCTAGGGACCAAACCTTGTCACCACAATAAACAGAACATGCTGGAGGGATAGATTCCTGTACCAGAGACTTCCCATACTCTGGAACAAACTACCTATCTATATCAAACAAAGCTCCTCATTAGCACTCTTCAAGAAAATTCTTGATGATTGGATGGGAGATAGGAAATTCACCCCGGGGATCAGTTCTGTGGCTCTGCTTGGCAGGGGCACAGAAAAATAATTTTCTTGGGTGGTAAAAGCCAGGGTACCATTTGGCTAGGCTTATAAAGGTCCTAGGGCCAATAGCCTAGTACCTACCTATGAACACCCACCTTCACAGAGACTCTCAATAAAAATCTTTCCAAACAGCAGAGACCTCCAAGGCAGAAACGCACTCGACCACCACAACACAACATTAATCATGAGTCACATAACTCTCCTAAACAATGTACTGCTCAACCAAAGCCCCTAAGGCAAAACAGCATGCCCAACACACTAGTCATAGGTGACTTGATAGTGAGGTACAATGATGTCCCACTCACTAGGCTGAATAAGGAGAAAGTAACAGTCAGCTGCCTGTCAGGTGCTAGAATCCACAACATAATGCACACACTCAGGTCCCTCAACAACAGGTACAAATATGACTCTGTCATTGTACATGTGGGTGTGAATGACCTGAGACATACCTCCCTGGACTACATGAAAAGAGACATGGAGGAGTTCTAGGATTATGTAGCCCAGGCGGGTATGACCCTTGCCCTGAGCAGCCTCCTACCATCACCCAGAATGATACCACAGTACAAGCAGAAAACAATTGATTTCGACAATTGGCTAAGTTTCTGGTGTCATTCTAAGGGGATCCAGTATCTGTCTCCCTGGGATGACATGATTGACAGACCTCGAAATTTTGCAGAGATGGCCTGCATCTGTCACCCCTGGGCTTTCGGATACTGGCCAAGGCTTTTGCCACCCCTATAGTACCTTTTTTAGGTGTTTTTCCAAAGACCAAATCACTACTATAACAGCTACAAACAAATGGAATCTGAGGGTCATGCTACTAAATGCTAGAAGTCTAAATCTCAAAATGCACTCACTTGAAGCACTGCTTAAAATGGAGAACATCGACATTTGTGCTGTAACCCAGACCTGGTTCAAGGCATCAGAAATCACCCCTGCACTACCTGGCTACAACTCATTCCACACCTTTTGTCCTCAGAACTTGGACCAAAGCTCCAAACGCGGTGGTGTTTCCATATTCATAAAGGATGCTTACACCTTCAGACTGGTAGCCCAACATAACACATCAGAGATACTTCAGCTGCAGCTAACATTGGGTAAGACAACGATTCAGGTCATAGCCTGCTATAGGTCCTCAACCAAGACCCAAGGCTCACAATCCATGTTCCTAAGCACCCTGGAGAATATTAGGGTTCAACCTAACACTCTCATACTGGGCGATATCAACTACCCCTCCATTAACTGGGAGAACTACTCATGTACCAATACACTTGCTCAACATTTCCTGGAATTCATTAATTCCAATGCCCTGGACCAGCTTGGTCTTACCCCCACTAGAGGTGGCAACATCCTTGACCTGGTCATTACTAACATGGGTGACCGTTGCTCTATAAAAATAGTCATCTCCTCCCTGGTTAGATCTGACCACAAAATAATCACCTTGGAAATCCACATCACCCCAGTAAAGGTAACCACCATGAAAAACGGGTCTATATTACAAGGTCGAAGTTTGAAAACTTCGAATCTCATATTATCGACAACATATGAATGAAGTTTTCAAACATCGAGCGTTTCAACAGAAATCACAGTAGAGAATATTTCCCTTCAATTCAATGTTGTGCAATCTCGGAGTTGGTATATTTAAGTAGTGGGGGGTGGGGAGGTGCAGGGGGTCTTGCCCCCCCCCTGCATAGAGCATTCAAGTATTTTTTTTTTCTTTTTAGTTTGTTTATATTTATGTTCGATGTTTGAAAACTTTGCTCATATGGAGTCGATCATATGAGATTCGAAGTTTTCAGACTTCGAACATATGATATAGACCCATGAAAAACTTTTCCAAAGCTAACTTTGGGCTCCTAAAAACACAAGTGGTTAACTTCACGGCACACATGCAATTTGAGAACAGCTGCATGATTGCTGAATCATATACTAATGCCTTGTATGAACACGTGTACAAATGCATGGATCTCGCTATACCCAATAGAACCAAGACACTCTCCTCCAAAAAAAAGGAAGACAATCTGGTGGTCCCCTGCCATAAACAAACTTTACAACAGAAGGAGGAAACTGATGCAAAATAAGGTGAAGTCTCAATACTGGAAAAACTCCCTTATCAGCCTCAACAAAAAGTTGAGATCCTTCATCAAATCCTGTAAAGCTAGCTATGAAAACAGAACTGCAGAAGATAGTAAAGACAACCACAAGGCCTTCTATAGTTATGTAAAAAATCTCCACAGCAATACCCAGATTTGCTCGGAGCTGTTGCACAATGGCACCTCCTATACTGAGCCAACAGATATTGCCAATATGCTGGCCGACAAATTCAGTGCCAACTTACCCCCCCCCCCCCCAAGGACCAATCACTATACCAGTAGATTGCTAGGCACCCAGTATTACTACTGCACAGGTTAAAACAGCATTGTCCAAGGCCAAGAATACAGCTTCTATGGGACCTGACAATATCCCTAGCTTTGTTCTACATGAACTACAGCGTGAACTGGCACCTCACCTGTGTGCCCTGTTCAATCAAAGCCTCACCTCAGGCTTTGTCCTTACCGAATAGCACACTGCTACAGTCATCCCTTTCCACAAAAGAGGAATGACTACAGATCCTTGGGACTATCGCCTCATTAGCCTGAGAAGTCTGATATGCAGAGCTATGGAATGCATCATCATGGACCTAATAAACAAAGTTATAGGGAATCGCCAAACTCTGGATCCCACACAGTTTGGTTTTGTGAAGGGCTGCTCATGCCTGCTCAAACTAGTAGACTTCTTTGTGTCAATCACCATAGCTGTGGATGAAGGCAAGGTGGTTCATACAGCCTACCTTGATCTAACCAAGGCCTTTGATACCATTACCCACTCAGGAATCATAGAAAAACTCACTAAGCTAGGCTTCAACCCCTATATCACCAGGTGGGTTGCAAACTGGCTCACAGATAGAACCCACAGTGTGAAAGTAGCTGACTCCAAGTCAGACTGCTGACCAGTCACGAGTGGAGTCCCACAGGGTTTGGGTCCTGGGTCCTCTCCTGTTTGGCATTTACTTCTCTGAAGTCCAGGCCAACACGAATGGACTCTGGCTGACAAAGTTCATAGACAATTGCAAGTTGGGAGCCATAATTAACTCCCCAAGTGATGTTGACATCCTACAGAAAGGCCTCACTGAGACAAATGACTGGTGTCAGACCCATGGCCTTAATTAAGTTCAATGCCAAAAAAATGTGTTGTCATCCCCTTTGGGAAATACCCATGAATCACCACATCAATGGTAGTTCACTGAACACAGAAGGTATCATAAGAGATCTGGAAACAAAGGTTGACAGCAACCTCTCTTTTGACCACCACATTGCCACTGTGGTCAGAAAGTCCTTCTATGTGGCACATCTCATTACTAAGGGTTTTGCATCCAGGAAGAAAGAGGTCATTGTCTCCCTCTACTCTTCCCTCATTAGACCAGTCATTGAGTACAATGCCCCATTTGGCATGTACTTCATTAGACACCTGCAACAACTGGAGAGGCCGCAAAAGTACCTCACGAAGAGGATCCTAGGCCTTGAAGTCTTGTCCTATATGAACAGACTAAAAAAACTCCAACTAGTCTCTGTCTCATATCGCCTACTTAGAGGCTTTCTCTGCTTGACTTACAAAGCCCTGTATGATCCAGCTCCATTAGAAATGCTACATCTAAAGAAATTCCAATCCCTCTGCACTACATGCTCCAGAGACCTCAACCTCTCCAGGGCCATTAACCTAGTACACACCTATGAAACTATATAAAAAAATAAAAAACATACAATAAGCTGATTGATAATCGTGCATACCCTTAAACTAATACTTTGTTGAAGCACCTTTTGATTTAATTACAACATTCAGTCTTCTTGGGTACACAGCTGCCATCAATTAAAGAGACTCTGATTAACCCCATATAAAGTTCAGCTGTCCTAGTAGGATTTTCCTGACATTTACATAGTTGCCTGCTACAGTAAAAGCCATGGTTTGCAGAGAGCTTACAAAGCATCAAAGGGATTTAATTACTGAAAGGTATAAGTCAAGAGAAGGGTACAAAACAACTTCCACAGCATTGGATATACCATGGAACACAGTGAAGACAGTCATCAAAAAATGGAGAAAATATGGGACAGCAGTGACGTTGCAAAAAACTGGACGTCCCTCCAAAACTGATGAAAAGACAAGACAAAAACTGGTCAGCGAGGCTGCCAAGAGACCTACAGTGACACTGAAGGAACTGCAGGAATTTTTGGCAAGTACTGGTTGTGTACTATATGTGACAACAATCTCCTGTATTCTCGATATGTCTTGCAAGACCTTTTCTTACACAGAAAAACATCTAGGCCTGGCTAAAATTTGCAAAACAGTACATCAAGTCTCCCAAAAGCATGTGGGAAAATGTGTTATGGTCTGATGAGACCAAGGCTGAACTTTTTGGCCACAATTCCAAAAGGTACGTTTAGTGCAAAAACAACACTTCTCATGACCAAATGAACACCATCCCCACGGTGAAGCATGGTGGTGGCAGGAACATGCTTTGGGCTTGCTTTTCTTCAGCTGGAACTGGGGCTTTAGTCAAGGTGGAGGGAATCATAAACAGTTCCAAATACCACTCACTTTTGGTCCAAAACCTTCTGGGATCTGCTAGAAAGCTGAAGATGAAGAGGAATGTCACCTTTCAATATGACAATGACCCCAAGCATACATCCAAATCAACAAAAGAATGGCTTCACCAGAAGAAAGGTTTTGGAATGGCCCCAACCAGAGCCCAAACCTAAATCCAACAGAAAATCTGTGGGTGACCTGAAGAGGGCGGTGCACAAGAGATGCCCTCACATTCTAACAGATTTTGAGCACTTTTGCAAGGAAGAGTGGGCAAATATTGCCAAGTCAAGATGTGCCATGCTGATAGACTCCTACCCAAGAAAACTGAATGCTGTAATAAAATTAAAATGTGCTTCAACAAAGTATTAATTTAAGGGTGTGCACACTTATGCAACCAGCTTATTGTACATTTTTGATTTTTTATATTTTTCCCCTAACAGATTTGTTTTTTCATTTGAACTGTACAGGTCATAGTTCACATTAAAGGTGGGAAAAGTTTAGAAATAATTTATTGTGGTCTCATTTTTTATATCAAAAAACCTGCCACTTTAACAGAGGTGTGTACACTTTTTATATCCACTGTAAATTAGTCTATGCAGATCTTAACATCAGTATACTTTGTTATTTTGTCAGTTTCCTTATAGATTTAATAGCTTTATATTATAAAGGTTTATTGTTAAAAGGGACATGCTTGGTCTCTGATTGGATCAGTCCTTGTTTAGATGTTTCCTACAGGTCCATCTTTACTTACAGAGATGCATAAAATAAATGTTGGCGTGTCACTGAATATATTTAAGTGTGTGAGATGTACTTAAAAAAACATGTTATACTCTATAAATAGCTTGAACAAAGATCTGTACCAAATTAGTCTGATTATATTAAAAGTTACTGAATCAGTATTTTTAAGATTTATGAAAATATAATGGCTTTGTTTACTTTTTAGAATGGAGAAATCTTAAGAAAGGAGGGGAGCTCCTTATCATAATTGCAGTACCAAAATCCAGTAGTACCACCAAGGAATGCTCCAGTACACCAATTAGAAGAAAACAAAAAAGGAGTGTAACACCATAGACATAAAACTGGAACTTTAATACAACAAAAACAGGAACAGTATAAGCGCTTTCGGCATGTGCCTTCCTCAGGTCATGCTTACTGCTTCATGTATTACACCTCTTGCTGCTGTTAGTATAACCTGCAGCTACACTAAGTCTGAGAATGGCATATCTTGCATCTTACATTATAACAACTTTCAAGATCTGTGTACATATTGTATGGTCTTTATATATGCATAAGTGTTTATGCATGTAAAGGCCAAAAATGACAAAAAATACAATTTTTTTTGTAGGGGGAACACCCTCCTGCACCCCAGATGGCATGCCCTCCACACCCCTGAACTTATATTTACCAACCCCACAGTGACATCCCCTTAAAGAAGGGGAAATTCTCCTGAAAATAGCATTACTGCCTGCAGAATTCACCAACAGCCATTTCCTGTGGAAAACACCAATCCTCATCAGCTTGAACTTTAGGCTATTGAAGCTCGAGAGTTCAGTCTTCATCCACACATAGGTTACCCCTGCAAGCCAAAATGCTTTCCTTACTCTTCTTAGTTGACAAGGATCAATAGCTATTTTAGAATTCCTTTTTTGTAACCACCAAATTCTCAGTAGCTCAACCCTTTTAAAACTGGAAATACTGCACACCTCATACAAGTTTATCTTGTAAAGGACTATTCACAAGTTTGCTTAAAGACAACCACCTGCATGATCACCTTACCAGATGGCAGCCTAAGTGTACATTTGGCCCTGGGTATTTTTCTTACTGTGGGTACCCCAGCACCCCCACGCATAAACACTTTCTTGGGTCATGCATAAATGTTTATGTTATTTCAAATCCATCTTCCTATTTTAAATGTGTACTTATCTACTAGATTGATTTAAATTATATTTATTAAAGCAAAATGCATCTTTTTTTAACTTGAATATTCCTGAACATTTTCCAGCAAGAAGTAAAATTACATTTACTAATAATAACACAATTACCCATTTGATAAGATTTCAACTATAAAAGAACATTCAAACTACTGTAATTATAATCCACCATTGTTCATACTAGACCAAACCACTCACTGCCTGTCCAGACCAAAAACAAGCAAATGTAAGGCAAAGTACCTGCTGGCTAAACTATACCTTGTCTTCAGTTGACACAATGACCAGTTTACATATTTATCTTGCTCTTTCTTCTATAGATAAAGAAAATTTAGGCACAAAGTCATAAACTGAAAAAAAAAAAAAAACTTTCAGCTGGTAATTTACAACATGATATGCTGACTGGTTCACATTTGACCATTATTTGCCAACCCTGAACTTACTGCTAAATAAATAAATAGCCACTATAACTTTTACTGTTCTGTCCACTGCCCAAATCAGAAAGCTGATGTATATTTTAGGAAAGCTTCTGAGTCTTGTGCCTTAAATAAAATGCTAGAATCAGTGCACACTTGTGTTTATGGAGCCAATGGGGGATGGGGAACAGCAAGGAACCAGTGAACGTGCCCACAGTGCTTCTTTGCACAGCTCTAGTTTTAACATTTTACTATTTAAATAAATACAATTGATAATCTTGTACTTTGTGATTTTGCAGATACTAAGTGGCTTGCAATGAGTCCTCCTGGAACTGTAAGCTCTGAATGTTTTAATCTGTCACTGACCTTACCACTGTCTTGCACAGTCTACACCAGCTGTCTAAAGCCTTTGGATCCAAAAACTGTTGGTACTAATATGCCTTGATCAACAGGATTTGGGTCTCATCTTTCATAAGGAGATTCTGTTCAACAGCATAAAAGTATGTCCTCTGCAGATGGTTTATTTTAAAACATGTATGTATACATGTGTTTATGTATACAAGTATTTTTTATATATGTATTTATGTATGTACGTATTTCTGTATGTATGTATCTCTATATGCTTATTTACTAGGGAAGTGAACTAATCTATTTATTTTACTTTTCATGTTCCATCCCTGTAAAATTCAGTCTGCAAATATATGTTTTAAATAAAGTATTAATGTTATGCAAATTTAATAACTTGTTTATCCTTGGACACCAATTACACCTGTTCTAATCTTTTATGTAATAATGATCAAGCCTGTTTTTTTTTTCTTTTTTTATAATATTATATCCTTGTTTAATGGTAATTAATGACAGGTCTATATTAGAACACCGAACATTCAAAATGTTGAGTGTTCTAATATCGAACCCTATGAATCAAAAATTTAAAACATCGAACATTCAGAACAGCAAACTTTTTCCTAGGAATAAATTTGCTGTTCTAAAACACATACACACAACACAAGCACACCAAACAAACAGCAATCCATACACATACACCTAAACTCCTACACCTAACCCTACACTAAACTATACATACACCACTAACTATCCACATACCTTAACCCAAACCTAACCCTAAGGTCCGTCACTATCACACAGTCACCTCACCGGCACACTAACCCTAACTCACCTACCCCGCCCTAACCCTCATGACCACACAATCACACACTTACCTGACCTGCACCCTAACCCTAACTCACCTAACCCGCCCTAACCATCACGTCCACAGAATCGCACACTTACCTGAACCCGACCTGTAACTTTCCACCACAGCACTGAAAATATCGAAGCAACAGAAACGGACAACCACATTTTTTCCCTAGGAAAAAATTTGTTTTTTTGTTTTTTCGATATTTTCAGCATTCGATGAAAATGGGTCGATATTAGAACACTCGAAATTTTGAATGTTTGGTGTTCTAATATAGACCCATTAATGCCATATGCTGTTGTACTTGTCAAAGAAATCACAAACTGATGTCCTCACCGATGTATACCCCACACCCCCTTTTTTGCTGCTGTCTTTAGTTCTGATATCCCTGGATATAGCACTTTTTAATATTTCAATAAATAAACATTATAAATTGAAAAAGGAAGAAATCTGTTCATCCTAACAGTTTGATGCCAAAGGGAATAAAATCATCTTAAAATGTTTGATGAAGTATTAGATAATTATACTTAACACGATTTTATTATAGCAGAACTTTTATTAACTGGCTAGGGAATTCAACTTAAGTACCAGTGTAAAACAATAAAATACACAATTTCCTAAACACAGAACTAGTGTTCTATAAGTTTGTTTAGTGCTCCACTAAAATTAATGAAACATTGCATCAATAATCTAATTTGGGATCTAGATGATAACAAATAAAAACAGCAAGTTTTCATCATGTGACTATAAACACAGACATAATGACATTTTATTCTTTTGTGCAACAAGAGAAATTGTTCAGTTTGTCTTCACCTTTCTTTTCATTTTCCTGATAACTGCAGTCTACAGTTGATTTTGAAGATTTGCTGTGCATTACATGCCAGTATAGTACAATTTTCAAAGTCTTTCTCAGCTTTTTAAATGTATCATATTTATTTCCTTC
The DNA here is from genome assembly GCF_019279795.1 of Protopterus annectens. NCBI lineage: Eukaryota > Metazoa > Chordata > Ceratodontiformes > Protopteridae > Protopterus > Protopterus annectens. Next base: position 1,007,074,921 of record NC_056745.1, read on the forward strand.
ATGGATACTCTTTTTTACAATGATATATGTCATGATTCTAGGTTATTCTCATGTTTTTTTTTTGTTTTTTTTTTTATTACAGCACTTTTTTTTCTAAAAAGTATGACTTTGTATGAAATTATTTCACTAATGCACTATTAACCCTATCCTGGCACCTCACGTAATGCATATCACATCTCTAATGATTGCCAGTCTATGTTTTATAGAGTTAAGGCCTGGTACTATTCTATTAACTCATCACTGCACTATCCTCTCTTATCTTGCATCATTCTTTGAATGTTAAGTGCTTTGTTAGGATACATGGCCCCCGTCAATCACAGAAGCACAGGTTAAAACAGCCCTATCCAAAGCCAAAAACACAGCTTCAATGGGACCGGACGGGGTCCCAGGCTATGTCTTACAAGATGCTTTTCACTCACTCTGAAGAAGCCATTTGTTATGGTGAAAGCGCTTAGTTGGTGAATTTGGATGCATTTGGTTTAAAAGTTTCTGCCTAGAGCCTTGGACATTGTTCCTTTTGTTTCTTATTAGTTTTGTACCCAGTGGGTATTTTTCTTTTTGTGGCATTGTACTTTAAAAAATATGTTTATTATTGTTTCCTAAAACCTTCTGAAATTATATGAATTGTTTCAAAAAGTTATACAACGGTATTTTGATTAATTGTTGTAGCCTTTGTTAACACGTAGTTAAGTATGACAGTTTCAGAAGAGTTGATCTGCTGTCAGTTTAAGTTGAATTAATAGAAAATTCTGGATTTGGTTTGCAGTGTTTATGAATTCCTTTTTCCATCTTGTTAAGGTCATAACAGAACTGTGACATTATTCGTTCAGGAAAAGAGATTATATTAAGTTCAGTGTATATGCAGGAGTAGTACGTTAATGCAGACAAAATTATCAGGGGAATTCAGGATACTGTTACATTCACTGCTATTAGGTAAAGGTCTTAACCATTATGCCAAACCCATATTTCCATTCACTTACTGTAGTGAGCGTGCTACTGCTCGACTAGGATAGCTAAGTTCATAAACCCCAGATCTGAATTACTGTTATCTGTAAGAGTTTTGCGTTTGATGAGTATCTAAGACTAAACCTAAAAAGACAGGGATCTAGCTCAAAGGTGTAATAGTTTACAAATGCATTCAATTGTTTATTTGATTAAAGGTGTGCTATATTAGTTGCAGATGCTGAATGTTCAATGTGCACGATCACATTATTATTATTATTATATTATTTTTGCCAGAAAGCAGAGTAACTTCAAAGTTAAAGTTTATTAAAGTACCTAGCATGCAAGTACTGTACAAAATCTAATAAAAAAAGTACTAATAAAGTTTTTCCAACTAAATTACTTACAATATAAAAGAGGGTGCTATTGCAACAAGGAAGTAATGGCTCATCATTGTAAGCCAAATTAAAAACATGCTTTAAGGCCTGCCTGAATCATCTAAGCATGGGGAATGCATAGAGCTGACCTTAAAATAAACTCCAGATGTGTGACCACCTCAAAAACAAAAGATCAAATGTCAGAATATTCTACTCACCCCCCTAAAGGCATTAGAATCTCCAGGCTGACTGAGTGATCTTATTTTTTTTATGTGAGGGAGGTAAAAATAACATAAATAAGTTCCTTGATGGCTTGAAAGCAAATAGATTTAATTTAAAGTTTGAAGGCATTCATATAGGTAAAAAAGTTTCATTTCTGGATGTTGAATTAGATATTTCAAGTGGTATTAGACTGTGTACTAAGGAACATAGAAAATCTGAAGGTAATATACAATATCTAAAACCATCCAATTGCCATCCCTCTCACACCATAGAGGCTTTGCTTTATGGTGAATTTGTTCAATTACACAGATTATGTAGTGAGGGAAATGAGCTTCAGGAAGAGATTATTAGAACTTGTGCTATGTTTGAATCCAGGGGTATAATATAAAGTTACTTAATATATGGCAAAAATCAACAAAAGATGGCAGTGAAAGAAATAGGGTCACACATAACTTGGCAAACTTTTACAAATAGGGAGAACACATTGGACATATATTTTGTCACCACATAGAGTTGTCTTAGTGAAACAGTGATACATGTAGTAAAGTATTATTGGGACTTCCTTAAATCTGTAAAAGATGCTGAAAAATGGATGCCTGAAAGACTCAAAATATCATATAAAGTTGGCAGGAATACAAAAAATATTTTAGTCAAAGGGAAATTTATCATGTTCCCCTACGAATTTAAACACTACAGTTCATCAATATGGGACCAATACATGTGGCAGATTCAAGGCTTGTAAATATACAATACCAAGTTTTGATAGAATTAATGGTGTCAGGTTTAATGTAAAAGGTAATTATAAATGCAATACAGAGGGCATTATTTATGCCCTGAAGTGCACTTGCAATAAGTTTTATATTGGTGGGTCTAAAAGAGGCTTTAAAATTAGGTTTTTGGAACTCCTTTGAGATATTGCCAAGGGAAAAGAGGGTTCAGTGGCTGAACATTAAGTACACCATGGTTATTCTGGGGGGCTGCAAGCATCAATTTTGGAAAAATAGCTAATATTTATACAGCTTATAATATTAAAAGTAAGCTTCTATATAAAGAAGCCTTGTATATACTTAAATTTGATACAATGATACCTAAGAGAATGAATGCAGAGGTCAATTGGCGGGTTTTACTTTAAATGTTTTAAATACTGATTTAATTGATTCAATTATCTTGTGTAATTATGTTTAATTGTGCTTGTTATAAAAAGGTTAAGATTTTTAAATGTATTACACTCCTTGAAGGCATTGCTGCTGAGATGTCAGAGAGAATAAATGGCTTTTCTACAATCTGGTGTGGTCACTGGCTTGGTGGTTATATATATTCTACTCACCCCCTAAAGCCATTAGAAGCTCCAGGCTGACTGAGTGAAGAGACCAGGGTAGTTGATTCCAAATCAGCAGGTGCTTGAGACAGAGGTCCCAGTTTACATAGGACTAGGCAGACAGGTGCCAGAACCTTAAATATAACCTGAAATGTAACTGGTAGGCAGCACTGAAAGCACATACCTGGTGCTATATAATGGCAGTAAGGTATACTGCTAAGCAGTCAGGCTTCCGAATTCTGCGCCATTTGCAAAAGATCAAGTTTTCAGTCCAGAAACCCTAGCTAGAGGGAATTATAAAAATGCAGATGTGAGGAAATTGGAAGGTCTGCTGATGTAAAAAGATATTGAACTGTGACAATATTCCTAAGTCAAAAATTAGAAGCTAAGTGACAGCTGAAACCTGATCCTTCTGAGGCAGTCTGTTCACAAATTACAGCCACTCAAAATGAACTGGTTACTGTCCCCCACTTTAGTTGATACTGTGGGTTATTAAGGGTACAAACAAGTTCTGTAAATTTGCATGAATTACCATGGCAACTATATTGGACTTGTTAAGCTTCGACCAATTTTGAATTGTCCTGTTGCAGCTACACTGCAAATCTTCTGCTAACTTGGGGATTTTATAAACAAATGCATGGGGGAATGAAAGATAAAGCTGCATATTATCAGCATAATTGTGACTATAAAAAAACTTTCTTTACCGAGAATCATCTCTCCCAAAAGCGGCATATACATCATGAACAACAATGAATTGAAAACTGAAGCAGGCAAAATACAACAGGTAAGAAGGCAGAGACAGGATTCACCGACTTCTGCCACTATTATCTGAATCTGCCTGTAAAGGGGAGGAGTAAACAAACTGCAAATTGTTATAGTGAGATTAGAGAACCGGGCTCTCTGAAATGTGTGTAAATATGTGCTTTTAATTTCTTTGACCTGGGCTGAGTCTGAAATTGGTATACTGCCAATCATTAGTGGACCGGAGTTCCACTGTGGCAACCCCTAACCGGGAAAAGCCGAAAGGCAGCAACAACAACACTGCATCAGTGCTCAACCCTGATAATCAAGTTACAAACAAGCAAGAAGCAAATTAATAAATAAATGGCATTTCATTACCAAATGAATCAGTATGGCAAATTCTGGAATGGTGACTTCACTGATACTTCATTTCATAGACTAGCAATTTACAGAAGACTGTAGAAGTCTACAGTCAATCACTGATAGTGAAAGTTTGTTTGCCAGTAGTGACTTCCTACGTGTGGTCTTTCCACTGTGGTTATGTAACTGTAAATTTGATATATTCAAGTGAGAGTAGTATGGGAAAGTCTTCCACAAGCAGGAGTGAAGTGGGGATTGTACCCTAAAGAGAGAAAAAAAACTCAAGTTAATTTTCCTGAATATGAAATTGTGTTTGAATTCTTATTCTATTAATTAATTTTCAGTGAAATACTTGTTTAGTAAATATGCCATAATGAATGTATTTTCAGTGAAATGATATTCAATGAAATGACATATAAACACATAGGTTATTTTACAGAAAGAGACTCACCTAAGTCACAGCTACTCCATAAGCAACTGACTTCACAATGAGGACTCGTGCTTTTCTGTCGAAAGTAGGGAAGGGTTTAAGGGAACAAAGTCAAAAAATGAATTAGAAGTGAGTTTAGGCAGGAAGTAAGCTAGGTTTTGTGGGTAAAGCTATTTAGCTGCAGATTGTGGTGATCTGTCTCTTTGGAATGAATAAATGGAGCAATCCCTCCCACCTTCACATTTTTTTCAGTTTGAGTTCATTTAGTCAGTGTTGAGGTTTGCCAGGGTGGCATATATTTTAGATGACTGGACACATTTTCTGGGCTAGAGTCCCTCCTTTTTGAGATGGAATCCATATTTTTTTTTTCTTTTTGACTAAAGTGATTAATTTTTAGCAGTGAGCCATGGAGTAGACTGCTCCTGCTGGGTGGATGGATGTGGATGGTTAGAGTGAATGGCCTCTAATACTGCCACGCAGACTTATGTTTGTTCAGGAAGAACAGTCTGTAATCAATGCCTGGTGTGATTTTATAACATGTTTTCTATGCAGTTAGTATGCTATTAAATATATATTATAATGATTAATGGGTTTACTATAAAAAATCTCACAATTGACAATTGCCAGTGTGCATATATGTGACCCAAAATGTCTTAAAACACATTACCAATCGTTCACATAACCGAAAGTAGGAATTAAGGAAGGTCAACAACTTAGTAATATCAACTATACCAAAAATGCCTACACTTCCAGTTATGTGCTATGAACATTTTGCAAGGGGCTTGCAGCCCCCCACACCCCCTGCTACTTATATGTACAAACTCTGAGATTGCACTACAGTGAAGAAAAGGGTAAATTTCCCAGTCCCCGCTATAGTGCAATCTCTGTTCAAAATAACAAATCCACAAGAGCAAATGCACACTAGCATTCCTTCTTGTGGATTTGTCATTTTGAAAATCAATGTTACAACTTGGAACATTGTCTTCCGCCTTTCCAGGTCGCATAGCTGACATACGACATTTTGATGTTAAACCCGATTATTGTTATAATACTTAATTTATACGATTCTGTTGGTGCAATTGTAATAATTTTAGTTCTGCTTTAATAAAGTTTGGTTGTGCATCATTTTGGTGTGCTTACTGAGTGTAGTGGGTAAGGTTCCATGGACCAAACAGACTGAAAATAGGTACAAGTTATATAATTTTGTGATATGACAAAGTAACTCCTTTTCCTTACTCCCTTGCACTTATAATAGTTCAGACATGCTGAGAGCCGACAAACTTTTTCAGAAGCACATAAGTTTCCTTAAAGCCAACTTACATCTTATCCATTCTTTCTTATTTACAGTGAATGCAGTCAATATTCTGAAAAGGTTATTATCCTAATGTTTGTTGAGCACTAATGTTTTGATCATGTTTCAGTAACAATTACTTTTGCGCACTATGTTTCAAATTATAATAGATGAACTGTGAGAGTGTAGTTCAGGCGTCTTCTGAGTTCATTTTTGTAGGGTTCTTTCCTCTTCTCATAACTGTGCCATTAGTGAGTTACTTTATTTAAGAGGATTTGAGGGGTATTAAGTTTTCCATGTGAGGGATATAAAGTTTTCCCAAACAGGAGGAGTTTGCAGGCTTGACACCTGTACAAAAATATGACTTTATTTATGCATTTCCTCTCCTTTAGGAATGATGACTCTCTTGCTCATAGTTTTAGTTTCGTGGCCCTATAGTGAATCCATATACTCTGCAGCCCACATATAAAAATGTACAAAAATCAAATAAAACATTAGTCAACTACTGTTAAATAAATTTCACCATACAAAGCTGCACATCTACACATACAGGCATATAAGCAAATACAGAACTACACACCCAGACAGCGTGTGTGTATGTGTGTATTTATATCTATCCATGAATTCATAATACATATCTATATTTATCTATCTATATATGAATATATCACCCGTATATATATCCCTTATTATGATTCATTTTCTCATTGTATTATTGGCATTTTAAAACTTTGCATACAATTGAATATGAACTCATCCATTTTTTGCATTGTGTTTTGATTTCTCAATCATTTTAATATCACAACTATATAGTATTCTTTCTACTTCTTGTTTTGTACCCATGTCCTAGTTTTATTGATGAAAATGGTCATTGAAATAACAGCATTTTCTTTCTTCTAGCATTTGGGTATAAATATGTCAGGTGACGCCATTGCAAAATACAAAAGTAGTAAACCTCCTTGTTAAAATTAGTCATTAACAGTCAGATTTAATTAATCTCTTCATCTTTTGTAGGCTTTACATTTCAACATTGGAAGGTATGGCCAAAAAATAAAAAAGTCTTTTTATGGGTTATCAACTTATCATTAGATATTGCAATTGATACCCTCCTAAGGCAGACAAACAGGATCTGAAGTCACAGTGTATGATATTTATCCAAGCCATTTGGAACAACATTAGCTTTACCTACCGAGAGTTATTGTCTTATTATTCATGTGTTGCACGGTTATGTTGCAGATTATAACTTTAAATATACATTTACCTAAAGTTTTTGGTGACTAGAAACACATGATATCTCAATATACTGCATGCTATGTTCATTATCCTCTTTATTTTTTTCTTTTAACCGTTTTTGGATTGAATATTACTTGATCCAGCCTCCCGTCATTGTTACCAAAGATGTATGTTTGATTTTCTTTTTCTCTTGTTCAGTCGACTTTGTAGTTATAAGAAAAGTTTATGTGTTTTAAATAAACTAATTACAAAGGAAGAAAGGAAAATAGGCATGATTGTTGTGGAACTTGAAAATGCCTAGGTCATTTAATAGTGAGCATAGGACTCGCCATTTACCACATAACGTTTTGTGTTTTCTTGTTTGTGTGTCCGTCTCTTTTAAACGACTAATGAAATCATAAATGCTTAGCTAATTGATCCACACTTAGCAGAAACTGAAACTTGCACTGAGGATAAAAATAAATTATGGCACTCCGCAAAAAATAAAAACAAAACTGATTAACAATTATGTTGCAAAAAAAAAATTAAGAGGCTTCTGGCCAACAGCCCAATAGTTTAAACCACCCGTGACCAGTTATAATAATATAGAGGAAGAGTAGACAAACTTCAACCTTTCTCAAGTAAAAAAAAAAACAAAAGAAAGTGTGTTTTGGTTTTAGGCAACAAAATTTTGAAATAAAATGCCTCAGTGAATCAAATGCAGAGACACCACAGTTCTTTAATGAACACTTAGATGATTACCTGGAAAAGATGCAGTTTGATACTGAGCAACAATGACTGATTCATAAACTCTTTAAGTTCATTATCCAAGATTGCAAATGAATGTTTAATGTATTCATTTAATTATACAATTAAGAATGTTTAATACCCAAAATGTACACACTGATTGGACAGAAGCAATCAGCATACCTATATTAAATTGAGCTATCTCAACAGGAAGAACTCTGGGCAGCACATGTAACAAAAAGGGACAGTTACAGCTAGTCTGTCATCATCTCCAAAAAGTGGAAAGAAATAACTTAAGGCAGCTGTAGCAATAAAATGAAATAGCTATAACTGTCAAGTCCTTATCTTCTCAAAGTGGAAAAAAACAAACTAGATTTCTGGCAGCTGTAACTTTTAAAACAAACAGCTACAGGTGCCCTTTTCTTATGTCTGTAAGCCAGAGAAAAACAAGTTTAAGTAGCTGAAGATATTAAAAGGAACAGTCATAGCTGCCCTGTCCTCTTCACTATAAACTAGAGAAAACATTATTCATTTATCAGAAAGATGAAAGTTTATATTTCCACCCTCCACAAAAAATAAACACATATATAAATACACATATAACCAAGCAAATAAATAAACATCAAATATTAAAAAAAATAAACTCACACCCATGACATGGGGAGAGCACAAGTGTCCTCACATAAACAGCAAGGACGCATGTGGAATGATTGGTCCATATTGAAACAAAAATAATAAAAACACAACACAGAAGAAGAAATTAAAAATAAAAATAGCTTGGTGAATGCCAATCAACATGAATCACTTTCAATAAAGTAACTCCCGTTGACTGGAGTTTTCCAACCCGTTTTATTTTCTTAAAAATAAAAATAAGTATATTCCCCTTAGTATGCTGAGCATGCATCACCTCACAGAAGCTGAATGTATGTGCAGTATATGCTTTACATGTCTTTTTCAAAAGAAGCAGAACCGGCCTTTGGTCAACTGGTGCCCTATGCAAAAGGTCTGCACAGTGCCCCCCAACACCACCCTGTGTCCCCATCCTGGTCTACCTACACCATCCATTTTACTGGAAAGTGCCCCTGCTAGAGCAGTGCCCTAGGCAGCCACCTAGTTGGCCTATGCCTAAGGCAGGCTATAAAAAGAAGAGCCATGGAAGAAAGTACTGTTGTGTACCTACCATAAATGTAGATGTTCGAGTGTATTCACTGTTGCAGTCATTACACTTGGGTTATCCTGCCGGCAGGCGACTCGCAGTCGGCCCGAGTTCCAAAGTCTTGGTCCAGTGTCAGTTGCCTCTTCCCTGACATCAGTGCACCAGGGGTATAAAAGCTGCAACTGATGCCATTTTCTTCAGTTTTTCTTGCCCCAGATGTCAGGTGCCCCCAGATATGAAGGCTGTAAAGATAAAAATATGACAAACAGCCATGCATAAATCAATAAAAACATTTCCTTTTTCTAAAAGCAAATACACAACATAGGTTGTATAGAGTTGAGAAGTACAGAATAGTCCCAGCAAAGAGGGGGATGGTGGGTGGGTAACCAGGACTGCAACAGTGAATAGACTCGAACATCTACATTTATGGTAGGTACACAACTGTACTATGTTCATCGTGTTTCACTGTTGCAGTCATTACACTTGGGTAGAATCCCAAAGCTTAGGCAGGTTGGCTGGGTCTAGATTGGATTTGGTGAGGCTAACAAGCCCTGCAGAACTGCGGTGGCAAAGCCTGCTCTGGATTTAGAGTACAGAGGTAAGTGGTAGTGCTTAGTGAAAATGTGCACTGAGCTCCAGGTTGCAGCTTCTAAAATATCTTTGGTTGGTACCCCTCTGAGGAAAGCTGCTGAAGTGGCTGCTGCTCTGGTAGAATGAGGCCTAATGCCCTTAGGCACAGATTTGCCATGTTGTGCATAACAGAAGCAGATGCAGTGTCCTATCCATTTGGAGATTGTCTGCTTTGTAATAGGTTTTCCTAATGATTCTACAGCATATGCTACAAACAGTTGCTCAGTTTTTCTGAAAGCTTTTGTTTTGTCCAAGTAAAAACGTAGCTGCCTGTGAATATCCAAAGAGTGCAGAAGTTTTTTCCCCTTTATTCTGTGGATTTGGGTAGAAAGTAGGTAAATGAATAGTTTGGTTTAAGGCCACTTTTGGCATGAATGTTGGGTTCATCCTCAGAGAAACCCTGTCCTGGTGCAAAATGAGGAAAGGCTCCACAGCCATCAATGCCTGTAACACTGAAACTCTTCTTGCTGAAGTTATTGCTAGGAGCAGAGCAGTTTTCCATGACAAGAATTTTAGATCAGCTGTGCTGGCTGGTTCAAAAGGAGGCAATGTTAGTTTTTCTAAAACAAAATTGAGGTCCCAAGTAGGTACTGGTGCTCTCCTAGGGGGTCTTATATTCTTTGCCCCTCTGAGGTACTGTCATAGTAGAGGATGTGAAAAAATAGGAGGATCCGTATTGTAATGAGCTGAAATGGCAGAGGCATGGATTTTAATAGAAGAAAAAGATAAGCCTTTGTCTAACATCTCAGTCAGGTATTGTAAAATCTGAGGCATATTAGGGACCAGTGGGTCTAGCCCTTGTGCCTGGTTCCAAGAACAGAATCTCTTCCATTTTTCTGCATATGATTTCCTAGTGCTGGGTCTCCTGGCTTTTAAAATTACATCCATAACAGCTTTAGAAAGAGGTGCAGTCTGAGTGGCTACATTAGCTGCCATGCTGCCAGGTTTACGGTTCTGAGTTGACTGTGCAGAATCTGATTGTTAAGATGAGGGATTTGAGGAAGAGGACAAGGCGGGCCTTGGGACAAAATCTTCAGGATTGGGTACCAGTGCTGGCGTGGCCAGTCTGGTGCAATCAAGATCATTTTTGGCCTCTCTTGTCTGACTTTTAGAAGCGCCTTGGTGAGAAGAGGCATTGGAGGGAAGGCATAGACTGTCAGATTTTTCCATTTGAAAGATACAGCATCCACTTTCCATGCTTGAGAGTGAAAAGTCCTTGTGCAAAATTTCTGTAATTGGCAATTGTGAGGGGAGGCAAATAGATCTATGTCTGGGCGTCCCCATTCCCTTGTTATCATGTTGAACACTTGTGGATTTAGCTTCCATTCATGAGGATCCATGAGATTTCTGCTTAGTTCGTCTGCCAGTGTATTTTTTGTTCCTGACAGGAATTGAGCTTGCAAATGTACCTGGTAAGTCAGTGCTGTGTTCCACAAAGTCATGGCTTGTCTGCATAGGGGTTAGGAATGTGTGCCCCCTTGCTTGTTTATGTACCACATAACTGTGGTATTGTCTGTCTTTATTAGTAATTGTCCTGGATGTATAAGGTCCTTGAAGGCTGTCAGGGTATTTTGTACAGCTAGCATCTCTTTTTGATTGATGTGAAGATGCAGTTGTTCCTTGGGCCACTTGCCCTGAATACATTTTCCTGACATATGTGCTCCCCAGGCGTAATCCGATGCATCCGTTGTTATTGTCTGCCCAACTGTAGGTAAGGTGAAAGGCTGTCCCTAGTTGTGGTGATAGGCCTATGACCACCATCGAAACTCCTTTTGTAGGCAGGGAATTAAGGTTATGATGGCCTCTAGGCTGTGACAATGCTGAGTCCAAACACTTTTCGGATACCATTGTAGTTTTCTCATATGCAGTTTGGCATATGGAATTAGTAGAATGCAAGATGCCATGAATCCCAGGGCCTGCAGAATTTTTCTTGCAGGGAGCTGGGTCTTTGTTGCCATCATTTGAAAGTACTGAGTCAGTTGCCTTTGTTTGTCTGGTGTGAGATAAGCCATCTGGGTAGTTGTATTCAAGCTTGCACCTAGGAATATTATCTCTTGAGAGGGCACTAGTTTTGATTTCTTTTCATTTACTGTGTACCCTAGGTAAATTAGTAATCTTTTTACAAACTCCAGGTGCTTTAGAAGAATGTCCTTGCTCTCTGCTTGAATAAGGCAGTCGTCCAAGTAGGGATATATTCAAATTCCTTTTTGCCTGCAAAAAGCAATTACTGGTGCCAGGCATTTTGTGAAGACCCTGGGCGCAGTAGATAAGCCAAAGGGCAGTGCAGAGAATTGGTAATGCATTGAGCCTGCTATAAATCTGAGGTATCTTCCTCACGATTGTCTGATTGGGACGTGCAGGTATGCCTCCTTCAGATCCAAAGTAACTAGCCAAGCCTCTTTGCCCAGCATTGTCAAGAGTTGTTGTGGTGTTAACATTTTGAATTTTGGAACATCCAGGAAAGTATTTAGGATTGACAGGTCCAGTATTGGTCTCCATGCTTTGTCCTTTCTGGGTACTAGGAAAAGTTGTGAGTAAAATCCTTGGCCCTGTTCTTCTTGTGGAACATTTTGAATAGCGCCCATATCCATAAGAGCTGCAATCTGTCTTTGTGCCTCTGCCCATTGGTTTTGAGGCAGGTTTGGCATACCTTTTGGTTTTGGAAGTGTGTGGAAGTGGAACCTGTACCCCTGAGAAACTATATTCAACACCCATTAGTCTTGGGTGATCATGTGCCAATTTATTTGAGAAAAGTGCTAGCTTTCCCCCTAGGGGTGCTGTCAACTGGTAAGTGCTTGGCATTTGCAGAGGGAAGTCATTGTGACTGTTTTCTGTAAGGTTGTGATTTCTCTTCTCCCCCTTTGGGGGCTGACGAACCCCATTGTTTAGGTCTGTAGGAGCCTTGGGGCTGAGATCTGAATCTTGGGCATCTGTATCTGCCTCTTTGTGGCCTGTCTGACACTGGAAAGGACCAATTTTTTGAAGGCCAGTTTCTGCTAAACCTAGGTGGCTGTACCTGTAAGAAATCTTTCACAGTTTGCATTGACTTTGCTTTATCCTCCATTTTCTTTAAAACCTCTTCTGCCTTAACACCAAACAAAGTATCATGCTGCAGTGGAGCATCCAATAATTTAATTTTAACATGATGAGGTAAACTTTGTTCTTTCAACCAAGCATGTCTTCGAATAACTGAGCCTGTAACTGCGGCTCTACAAGAAGCCGCTAATGAATCAAAACCACATTGCAGAGTATGCTTTCCCACTTGTTCAACTGCATGCAATAAATCCTGCATTTCTTTACAATCAGGACCTTCTGTATTTGTAACCATTTTCTGCTTTAACAATGACATGAGATACTGCTGATATTTAAGCATGTGAAACTGACAGTTTAAAGCTCTTACAGCTAAAGTAGCAGAAGTGTAAACTTTTTTCCCCCATCTGTCTAGAGCTCTGGAATCCCTATCTGAGGGCACAGGATTTTTGGCAGTGGAAGCTTTAACCCCTTTTGGACCCTGAAAAATAGTTTCTGGGTCCACAGCAGGGTTTTTGTAAAGAAAGTTATGAGAGTCAGGGACCCTGTAGTACCTGTCTGACTTTACTGGTGCAGGGGGTAAAGAATATGGAGACAGACTGGATTCAGAAAAAACATCATCAACAATATCAAGTACAGGGGGGATAGCCAAGGGCCTGTGCTGAGGCAATAGAAGGAAATCTCGGAGCCATTTCTTAGATTCTGAGTAATCCTGGCTCTCCCAATGGAAATGTTCCCTCATGGTGTGCAAGGTTTCCCCAAAAGAGTAATCCTCAGGTGGAGAGGCTGAAGGAATAGACTCTTCAGCATCAGTGTCCTCAAAGGGAGGGAGAGAATAGCCCTGGTCAGAGGAAGAATCAGAAGAAATGGAAACCTGATCAGAGGAATCATAATCAGTTTCTTGCCTAGGCCTTTTGTCAGAAGGGGGATGGGAGCCCCTGATTAAAGTAATAAGGTCTTCGGCCATTTAAGCATCTGTTTCTTAGGCATGGAGGACTGTTCTGGAGAATGCTGCACTTGTTTCTTTGTCTTTAAAGGTGTTTTTGACTTTGCCTTTGCTGCTGTAGTAGCTTTAATTGTAAGTTGTGAAGGTCTGAAGACACCCTCAGAAGCCGGTGCCTGCTCAGCGGCTCTGGACCCATCTGAGTATATTTTCCGTAGGCCCAATACCTTGAGTTTCCACAGGCCTAGGTGTCTCCACGTGGCTGTCAGTTGCGGCCTGTGGCTCTGAGGTAGCGGGTGTCAGGGGTTGCGAAAGCGCCTCACTGAGAACCTGCGACTGGCCTAGAAGAGGCTTCGTCGTCGGTTTTGGACCTCGGATGCCTGTCTTTTTCTTTGTCTTTGCGTTTTTTATACATTCCGGTCGTTGGTTGTTCCGACAGCATTATGTAATTAAATCTTCATCCAAAATAGTGTAAAGCAAAATCAAACCGACGTTTAATAGTGCATTTATTAAATCTAGCACAAAACCGAAAACTAGTGATGTCATGGTCAGGGCCTAGGCAAGGAATGCAGTAAGAGTGGACGTCCTTATGAGGTATTTGCTTCCCACAAGAAATACAATTATTAACTTTTACTGACATCGGTCTGGAGCAAGAAAAAGTTTCCCCAACGGGGTACTTAGCTTTATTGAAGACTTCGGTTCTGAAATTCAATTTTGAAAATCTCAGGAGTCGGCCGACCGGCACTTGCGAACTGCTTATGCTTCGAGCACCGCGCGGCAAGAAAGACTGAAGAAAATGGCATCGGTTGCAGCTTTTATACCCCTGGCACACTGACGTCAGGGAAGAGGTGACAGCAACTGACGCCGGACCAAGACTTTGGAACTTGGGCCGACTACGGATTGCCTGCCAGCAGGATAACCCAATTGTAATGACTGCAACAGTGAAACATGATGAACATCATAAATGTTCCTTTATACAATGCCATTACTTAGAAAAAGGTAAGAAATTATTTTGTTACATGATGCCATTGTACAATAGAAATAACCCACAACTGGGTCAAGGTAATGCTGGATTTACGCATAGCTGGCCTTTTTTTTTTAATTATTTGGCAGTTACTCTTGTGTTCAAGCCATACCAACCATGGATAAATCCAGTATTAACTACATGCAGTCTTGGGTTACTGCTAAATATTATCATGTCTCATTGCAGATTTCATAAAAATATTTCTATGAACCTCTGTTTTTTTGGCCATTGTTCCTTTTTTATTTGAAATTTCTTATGGTATTTATAATCATCTTCATGTTATCGTGGTAAAGGTAACTACAGCATATGTTATACAACTTCTGTATGATAATGAGCCTGTCATCTGGACTGTGGAAGCTATTTAAATTGCGTTGGAGGCTGCTCTATTGCTGTATGACACACTACCCTCCATACATTCACACAATACAACGCAATGAAAGGATATGGGTCTGACTGGAAAACGTTATCCCCACTTCCGGCAACATTGGTTAGCAAGAAATAATAATAAATAACTTGATAACTCCAGTGAAAACTCCTGCATGTTGTACACCTGCTGCCCTTAGACACTGTTTTTACCATTACATTTTATTAGTTATATTTATTTGTTTGAGACATAGTAATCATGAGTTGGTCATGTCCAGATAGCTTTAGTGTGCAATACTTTTAAGGAAAAAAAAAAAACAAATTGCTAGAATTTTTACAGAGCTGTACAGCTTCTTAATCATCATAATGAGTACTTTAGTTTTTTTCCTCTAGATTTCCAGCCCACAATAGTCTATTTATGTATTTATTAGTCTTCATTTAAATGTTCCATAAAATCCATTTTGTTTCCACATAAAACAATTAAAATGAATATGAGGTACCATAAATACAGTCTGAGGTAACTAGTAATATTAAACATTTATAAAATGCATTACAAATCAAAGAATGTAAAGTTTAACTGCATACTCCATTACTCAATGTCAATTTAATATGTTTTAAAATATGCAGTACAACATGCAAATAAAGAGAAAAACAGCTTTGTTCTTATGTTGAGTACAGTAATTTTATTTCAACGCTGCACCCACACAAAGCTAATTAACATGTGGTAGGATTATAGGTTCCTTGCTAATTTGACTGCAGACCAAAAAATGTCCCTGTAGTTACCCTTCTAACTTGTTTAGTTCTACTTATACAACATACTTTGTAGTTACCTGGCTGCAAACCAGGCACCTGTCTTTATTAGTAAATATTATTTATACAAAGAGGTAAAACACAGGCAGCCTGTTGAAATATGATACTGACAGAAGTCTGTTGATTATGCCAGAGTATTGCCTCAAATGAGTTTATAATCATTTAAGGCAGTAAAACAATCTAATTTGCTTTTTATGTTGTAATGTTTGCTACTGGATGTAATTTCTCATTCTGTAATACCTATCAGACTGTCAAAACTGCACAGGAGTTTTTCCTCACATAACCATATACGATTTAACAAGAATGTATAATCATTCAGGTATATGATTCGACAGCATGTTCAAAATATGTATATGAGGAGCAACAGACCAGACAAAAGAAAACAAAACAAAGCTGTTTCCAGCTTGATAGCTGAAAGTGAATGTTTTCAGTCTAGTTTACAATAAAGCATATATTTTGCATCATGCAATGCCACTATTTATTCAAATTATGCCTATGTATACAAAATGGTGACATATTTCCACTAAGTTCAAGATAAGCACTTACAAATGTTTATATGTGAGACCAAACAATGATATCTGCTTAGTTAACCTGCTCAGAGTTTTGCCTAAATGTTCTTGCAAATGTGAATCAGTACCAATTTTTAGAAATGCATTTGCCTTGTAATGCTTTTTATTACAATGTGTGAATTAACCTGACAATACCAATTATCTGACATTTTTCATTAAGAACGTTTCTACTCTTATACTTGCAAAACTATAACATTGAAATAAAGAGGTTTCAGAGAAAAAAATATAGGCAAAACATCAAAAAAAATCAGGGCAAATCAGGCTCTTTACTGTATAATATTAAAAATGTTTTTTGAAAGACACCCATGAAAAAAATATGCAAATGACCTTTTAAGGACATATTCCATGATTAAAGAGTAGTGCTGGCTTTTTAAGTTTAAAACTAGTACAAAGGCCTGAAATGGTTCTACAAACAAGTAAGTTTTGGTATTGAGATAAGATTGTACACAGTAAGAATAATAAATCATTCAAATACAAATTCAATGTGTATTAATGTTTAAGGCAACACATGCTAGCTGAAGATATACATTTGGTAGTGATCTTGATTAACCTCAGGATTGAGATAAAATTTATAAATCTCAAACAGCTACCTAGGTAAACAAAAATTGTTTTTTATTCCTAACTATTAAAGAAAACCAACACTTGTAAAGATGTCATTGTTTTCTGCAAATGTTGTATATGTTAGTTATGTGGAAACATGCTTATATTCTGCCTGATTTATTGACATTTTTTCTGTACACTTGCCAATAAACACATTAAATATGGATATAAATTACTACTGAAATGCTAGATATCTTTCAACCAGTGTAGTCTTTTATTTCAGATGGGAATTTGTGCATATTTGTCTGGGCTAGGTCTCAATCAGGAAATCAATCAATCAATCAATAAATAAATAACAATAAATGGGTTACTCAGCATAGTTTTGTTATGAAGAGTCAAACTGCCGCCACATTTTCTCCTTTTAATTTGATCTTTAGTCTGGCACAGTCTACATAACAATTTTTCCTCATTATAAGTTTTTTCCTTAACAACAGCATTCCCTGGCACACATTTTGTCAAATATTTTTATGTACAGTATACCTGGCATGCATATATGTTTAATGTAGCATATTTAACAATTACATAATGCATTTTTAGATGGACTAATCCATAACAGCATTCTTCCACTTTAAAAAAATAAGAACTATCAAGTACAGCACATGACATAGTACACTGTTTTGAAATTTGCATGACATTTAGCCACTTTTTTTCAGAAAACACTACTCAAAGTTCCAGGTAATCTTGTTCCATTCGAACAGGCAGAGAAGCATTAATCTTTTTATCTTATACACAGTCATTCTCATAGGTTCATAGGTGTATACTAGGCTAACAACCCCTGGGGCCCTTATAAGTTTAGCCATGCAACCCAAATGTGACCCACAAATTTGATTTATATAGGTGGTGATTTACTTACTGCCTCTGTCCATTGGAGATATAGGTGCCAGACCAGGGGTGAATTTACAATTACCCATTCTTTGGTCCAAGTTGCACTTAAGTACAGATAGGAATGAACTATGCATTACATGAATGGGGAGCCTTCTCCAGAGAATGGGAATTCTCTGAGAAATACAGCTGTCTCTCTGTCATGTCCTATTAATGTTGCAAGCAAAATTTAGGTCTTTTAATCTAATGGTTCTGATGCTGCTTGTTTTGTGGATGTGCAAAAGGTTTATCCAAACAAGGTCCAGGGATGCCTTGTATACCAGCCAAAGATCTATATGATGCTGAGTAAAGGGACAGGGCTTTGAGGCTATCAGCATAGAACATTGTGTTTACTCCCTGTATTCTTTCTGCAAGGAACTTTAGTGGGCATTTATTTATTCGCTGACATTTGTTTACCAGGATAGTCTACTGGGCCATTAACAGCCCATTTTCAGTGGAGGCCCGGGAAGAAAAGCTCCATAAAAACAGAACTATTATATAAAAATTTACACAAAAAATATAACATTATACAGACAATTTAACAATATAAGATTTACATGAAAAATAAATACATGGGAAAACATTGGCAATGCATTCTTAAGATCACAAAATGTTAAAAAGTAAAAAGGGTATAATATGCAAGAGTTTAATGTATAAGCGCAGTTAAATTATTTCTGGAAAATTAATTGATAAAGAAATCTGAAATATAAGTATATACAACAGGAAGATGTCAGTCAAGTTATGAACGGAGGAGGTTTAGTACAGGTACTGAACCAGTTAGTAGAGATGTGTTCGTGCAAAGCAGTTTTGAAAGAAGCATGACTCAGAATGGCACAAATTGCTAATGGAAGGGCATTCCAGGCTCTGGCTACAATACAAGAGTAAAGTAAAGTAGTTGGCCAGCAGGTAGGTTGGCCTTGTGGGTTTGCAAAAGGTGCTGTTTTTCAGATCTAAGGGGACCTATTGGGAAGATAGTGGTTAAATAAAAAACTTAGAGCAGGACAATCTGAGGGTTTGAAAATTATTGTTTCTGCTGTAGCTAATTGCAGATAGGTGAGGTCGTGTGGGAGTTCAAGCCTATTCAGTGAGTGTAGGGATGTGCAGTGATGAGTAGAATGTCTGGCAATTGTTGCAAACTTGGTGATTTTGTTACAACATGCTTCAAGTTTAGTTTTTAGTGAGGATAGCAGATTAGTAAGCAAGGAGGCACCGTACATGAGAGGGAAGCAAATAACTGGTAGCAAGTACTTTTTTAGTGGGAGGAGAAAGGAAATGTTTATGCCTATAAAGGATATCTAGTTTTTGATGTATTTTGTTAATGTGTTGTATGCGCAGGTCAAAATTTAGGCTCTCATCAATTATTTGTCCTAACAGTTTAGTGTGGCTAACTACTTCAATTTTTGTGTTACTCTGGGAAAGTATAGTGAACCGAGACTTGTTTATGGAAGTCTTTTTTCCTGGAGGTGAACATAATAAGTTTGGTTATCTTGGGATTAAGAGACAAATGGTTATTGTATAACCAGATCTCTATGGAAGTAAATGCCATTAAGTAAAATATTATGTAAATTAAATAAATGACTGAAGCAATTAAGTAAATTACATTCCAGATGCTGCATGTTTCTGGTCAGGTACATACCTATTGAAGCATTATACTCTATGATAGGTCAAATGAGGGCCAAGTATAATAGTATGATGACATCTCTGCACCGAGATACCATACCCTTGCTTTTAAGTTGAGCAACACAGAAGGATTTTCTTGCTAAGGATAGGTTACTGTCTGTATGAGTTCAAAGATCCCTAACTAGTAAATTAATTTTTAGGGGTGTTTTATTGATGACATAGTTACCCGGGGTGGCTGACTTCCCAAAAGGTACAGTAATGCATTTCTTTGTATTGTGTTTTAAGCCTTGGCTTTAGCACCAAGCATCTATCTGTTTTAGGCCTTCCTGAAAGGCATTCTCTTCTTGAGAGGATTCAATAACTGCTCCCTCTTCACAATCACCTGCAAAATTGGTTAGCCAGAGGCATCTGAGATTGGCTTTGACATCCAAGAAGCAGATGCTAAAGAGGAGTGGGCCTAGCACAGAGCCCTGGGGGACTCCACTGGTGACCGACCTTTTTGTGGAAGTGGCCTCACAGATTCTAACCTCCTGAGTTATACCAGTGAGCCAGCTAGGTATCTAGCATATTATTTTACTTTATTTGAGGACGTCTGCTGTTGCATTTTTTTGGATTGTCTTAATCTATAACCAAGCAACTATTTCAGGTGATAACTGATTGTGTTTTAGGGGATTATACAAATGCAGTCAATCATCACTACTGTTTAGTGGGCCTGTATTTTTAATTTTATCTGCCTCATTTCCATTTTTGAACAAAGCCTAAAAAATTGTTGCATCATATCCTTTAATAAATAAATAAAACAAATAAATAAATAATTATTAAACCATTATGGGAATGAGAAATTTAAATCAGTAAATAGTTTAATAAAATTCTAGCTGTCTATAGTGTTTCAAACTGCCACTAATATATCATTATCAGTAACCTTGCATTACAATGAAGGGTGCTAAATTCCATACTGAAAATAAACCGACATTACTTTCATTTTGTAACGGTTGAAGGTAGACCACTTCGACCAGTGCTGAAACTGTACCCATGAAGTGTTTTACTAAAATGGTAAAATGTTAGGGATGAAAAGGAAACAATAAACATTCACAACATAATGTAAATATAAAATGTCTAGTTCAAAGACAAGCTATAAAATAGCATAGAACAAATTGAACAATGTGTCTATACTATCTAGCTGTGATAATCAAAAAATACATCATCAAACATAAGATACTTGTATCTGTTTTTGTTTATGAATATGCATAAACGATAGCTGGATGTGATGGTTTCATATTTGTACACCAGCTGATTAGTTTCTGTGATGTTCAGAAGTTGTAAAATGTTATGTTTTTTTAACTTTTTTACATCATTTCCATTACAATCTTAGGAAGAAATTATTAAAAATATACTTTCTATGGTAAGTAAGCAGTCCAGACCTTGATTTGGTATCAAACAATTTTAATCAATGATAAAAAAGCCCAGCTGATAAGCACTTTCATCTTGAGACACAAGACTTCATCAGATCATCTGATGAAGTCTTGTGTCTCAAGACGAAAGCGCTTATCAGTTAGGCTTTTTTTATTGTTGATTAAAATTGTTTGATACCAAATCGAGGGTTAAACTGCTTTACTATTTTGGATTTATTGGTTGTTACCATGTTTTGTGGTCTTATTTGTATGGTAAGTGACAATGGTAAATTTGATCAGAAATGTCTCAAATAACATGAGTACAGCATGCACCATTATATAAGGGCATGTATGTGGATATAGAGGGATGATTCTCAAAACCTAGCAATCAAATTCACTGAGCAACCCAATTTTGACCTTGTGGCAGTGTATCGATTCCCAACCTGCTTTCCGAGAAACAGTCAAATTTAAGGTCTGGTTAAAAAAAAAATAGCAAACATTGCACAACAAATGCACTAAAGTAGCAAGCATAAGATCTGAAATGGATGTGTGTCAGAAAATAGGGTTAAGTGGCAATATCCACCCCCCCCGGCCCAGTTCCCACCCACCACCTTTGAGGTTCACATTTCTCTGAGAAAAGATATATACTCATTTTTCCTCACAGAACTCAATATTTTGAAATTGTTAGCAGTTGTATTTCAGAAAAAGCTAAGTAACCCCTTATGGTAAAGCATGTATGACTGTCAGACGTATCACGGGTAACATTCAGGAAGGTATCCATAAACAGTAACACTTATACTATACCTATACAGCCTTTTTAAGATTTGCCCTGAACAAATAGAACTTGTTATCTGTGGAAGTTTTAAATAAACAGAGGTACTCTAAATTCCCTTTAAAACATATGCAGTATCTGATACTGCACAATGAAAGGGCATATTTCTTTTGAATTCAGGGATAATGTTAGGGTAACATCAAAAAGAAAAAAATCTCCACTGTATTCTGAGATAAGACTAATGGATTTGAAAGAATCAGAATACAGAGCAGTTCTTGAAAGCGGAAAGCTTTGCATGTTTAGGTAGTAGAATGATGATGACTTACTCATGTAAATTTTGCACGTTATCACTACAGAAACAATAGTTAAAAATGCTCAAATAAAATTTGCATTTTTGTCCACAGGAAGTCGATGCAGGTAATCAGAGTTTCAATGTTTCCATTTGCTGCTGAAATGATACTAAAAATGCTGTAACATTTCAGGTGAAATTATCTTTTATCAATAATCAAAATCTGCATATATATATATATATATATATATATATATATATATATATATATATACACACACACACAGCGTTTATGCAGTTTTATGCATATTAACTTAAATATATAGTAAGAAACTTTGAAAAAGGAGAGAAAGAAAATCCCCATTCGATTTACTGTCAGCTTTACTAGAACAGCAAACAAGTTAAGTAATCTTGTTTGTAAATCATCAAGGTAATGAATTCAAAATGTGTGTTATTTAAAAATGTACGATAAACCACCTTCCATGTCATGTTTGGTTGCATAGCAACAGAGCTGTACTAATCATATGCAATGGTGCCAGAAAGATGGTAGCCTCTAGACACCTGTGTATCCATTACAAAATGTGAATCAAATAATCTCTATAAGATGCTGCAAGTTCACTATTGTGATGAAAATTCTAGGCAATTATTACAGTTGTCAAGAATCTGAAATCCACTTATACATAAAAAATACAGGAAATAAGGCATTTTGCATATTTAATATACATCAAGGATATTGCTATAAATGTTGATATTCCCTACAAATACACAATGTGTGGATATCAACAGTCCATATATAGACTATGTTTCTCAATATAATCACTGAACAGATTGTCATATTACCTGGTCTTAAAAATCTATGCAGCCTTCATTTCAGCCAAGTATATGTGTCCTTGTTATATTCTAGCAGCCACAGGGATGACAGAGGAGCAATTTCCACTAATGAACATAATCGCCAACTGTCTCCAGAATTTTGTAAGACTGAACTAGCTTTAAAATTATTCACCCATGTTCCCCAAAAATCATCTTGACATTGCCAACATAAAACTAATACTAGGGAGTAGAACATAGCTGTGATTACAGAGTATAAATAAATAATGTAACCACTTGCCAAGCAAAAAAAAAAAATCCAATTTTGGAGCTACGCACGCTATACAATAATGGTAACCAAGCTCACCTGTATTCATAGAAAGAGATACATATATCCCAGAAATGTCACATGTATCATTTAAAATTTTACATTAACACACATAAACATATATATATATGGTTTACTATTGAAATTTCGAACATCACTCGGTCGACTGTTGTATTGTCGAATGCATTAGGTCGAAGCATGAAGACATTATAATCAATCGAGGAACGGTTTTAACATGGGTCGAGGTAGGTGTACAGTATTATTCCCTACTATAACCATCTTCCCTACCTCGACCCATGGTAAAACCATTCCTCGATTGATTATAATGTCTTCGACAATTGCGTTTCCGACCTAATGCATTCGACAATACAACAGTTGACTGAGTGATGTTCGAAATTTCAATAGTAAACCATATATATATATATATATATATATATATATATATATATATATATATATATATATACACACAAATATTCCATTGACATTGTGGGGTATTGTTTATCTAGCTTTGCAGTAATGCCAGAGTTGATATAAGAAGAACACACATTTTGTAGCTCAGAAAAGGACTTGAAAATATCTTCTGAAATAAGATGAAGAAATAGGTAAGCTCATTTTGTCCAAGAAAGTTTCATTGGAAATTATATGAAAAGGATTGTGAGTCTACAAGACCAATGATAGGACCAGCAGAAAGGACTAAGCTCTGTTGTCCTGCAGGGAAGAACCCAACCCCACCCCCAAGAATTAGATAAATTGTATTGCCATATTCAAATGATCTGACCAGTTTAAGCAACTTTGACTGCCTACAGCAAAACTCTTTACAAGCATCTGTGTGTGTGTGGGGGGGGGGGCTCATAGATTGACAATTTTATTCAATAGATGTTTTGGGATCTGTGATGGCTGTGAAGATAACAAGGAAGTTTTGAAGAAAGACACCATCAAGATAGTGTTATGCTAGCAATACATGTTTGATACCCATAGAACAGGTACCCAGGTCTCATAGTAATTTTTGTATTCATTGTCTACTTTTCCCTAGTTGCATTACTTTAAATAAGATGATTGCACATGTCTCAGAGATGGAGATGTTTGTTTAAAGGATGCTGCATATTTTAAACCTGCATTTTCTCCACTGTATATTTTAACAGCAACCAGTACCACTGGAAATGAAATACCCAACGCCACTGGTTCGATTGGTTGTAGATGCTCAACATTACACAATGTGACCAGGAGAGAAAAGTGTTACATACGAGCATATTCAATAAAGTTGTATTATGGAGTGGATTTTAAGACATTGCGGCATTTGAAGTACAGAATTATCCCCAAATGGGAAGAGCTGCTCTTATTTACATATAATAATGAAAACATTTAAATAGATGATTCTGCAGTCCAACTTAAGAGGAAGAGTGAATTTTATCATTTACGACAGCAAAGATGTAGTCAGTCAGTATAGTGCAGTGTAAAAATACTGAGAATCTAGTAAACAGCCTCCGGACAATATGATGTTTTTACAGCCACTCATGTATGTTAATGCAGAAAGATGTATATTAATGCCATCACACCTTTTACATGTATAGTGTATGGACTGCTTATCCAAATCCGCCACTGTACTTCTCTATATAATTGTACCTGCCTCCATTACATACAGCATTTGAACCAGTGTTCTGAGGCATCTGTTTCTGCATGTCTACGTGAGCAAAAAGATATACATCCTGCATGTTCAGCGCACTGTCATGCCATCCTTACATTGTACTCATTATCTCTACCCAACGCTATGTCATTAAAACAGTAGAAAGCAAACCACTGCAAGAAATGCAATGCAAATGGGTTTTATTTGTTATGCAAGGTGCATCACTAATACAATTAGCATTACTGTCGTTCTTTTGTCATTGTTATTGGGGTGCACGGATAATAACTTGGTTGATTTAGGGCAGTATATGGAAGGCATGCTAGAATTCGAGTACATACATCTGAAAACTATACAAAGAATATGAAAAAAATGAATATGCAATATCATATCAGAATCATCTGCCAGGCGCAAGTAATTTTTAGAGGCCTACAAATAGATTTGTTTATAACACCTTTGTCAAAAATCACAGGGAATTGTATATAAGAAAGAGAATGGCATCTAAGCTCTTATGTGCATATGTAAATTGAAGACATTTATTTTAGATTCATACATCCCTTATACTCATATGCAATTCAAAAAACATCTTTTAAACTCATAAATAATCGGAAACATTTCACAAGTCTGAGGCAGCATCTTTCTCTAACCTCATACTGTCCTAGAATTTAGCCCTTTGCTTTGCTTTGAACCACTCAAAATACCACATTCTTGTTTGTTGTTGAACTTTAGCTATACTTAAGAGGCATGTTTAATTTTTCCCACTGCCGAATGGAAAGGTATGACTCCTATTAATGACAGTTCAACATATCTTCAATAGAAATTATGCATTAACTTAAAATTATTACTTCCAGTACTCACTAAAATGAATAAATAAACAAACACCACATGGCCCTTGTACTCTAGGAGGGAACTATTAAGTCACAGCAGGATGTGGACCAAATAATGTAAATTTGCAGCTCAGGTCAAGTTAGAGCACATGAGAGAAGCACTGTGCCATGAACTTTACCCTCTTTAGCGTCAGCTCATGGCTTATTATCTTTATCCTTCCTTTTCCTCTTCTCTGTCATCAACAAGTTGAAATCTTCCATCAGTGCCACCCTTGGCTGCATGTTCCCTGATTGGACATGAAAATACAGTGACGCATTCCTGCATCTCTACAACACCAGAGACAAATTATCCATGAATGCTAACATACCTTTAGAATGTATGCACTGACTTTATAGAAAAAAAATGCTCATCACAGGAGCAATTCTCTTGAAGTCACGATATCTCCTAGTACAGGTCTATCTGCCTTGCACATACATCATATTAGATCTAAATGTATTAGTTAAGTAATTAACTTGTTTTTTGTCATTTAATATCTGCTTATATGCACCATATGCATAGTCAGCTAAATTTTATTTTAGCTTTTTTATTTTATTGTATTTTATGAGAGCATTTTTTATTTTATTTTATGATAGCATTTTGACATTCAGACTGCTGTATGGAAAGACACGCCTTCCACAATGGATGACAGTTATAGTGATTTTATAGGGAGACCGTAGGGAATTTATCACACTCTACATATGCTAGAATGGGGTGTCCCTGCAGAATAAAAGGATGGTTTTAAAGTGTTCCCTTAAATATAATTACCACACAGAATGGTTGGATGCTGCCCATTTAATGAAGGAAGAGTCAATGAGCCCTTGATCATGAGGCCCAGTCTCAGTCGTTCAACAGTCCGAATCCACTATCACCAAACAAACTTTAACAAAAGCGCTTTCGCTAAAGTATGTTAAAAAAAATTTGAAATCTACTTTTACGCAGGGGGGTAGGCTCCCCTGCACCCCCACACCCCCTACTTTAATATTCTCACTCAGAGATCACGCTACATTGGGGAAAAGAGAATTTTCCCTTATCTGCACAGTAGTACGACTGGCACAACAGGCATACTTATGCGAAAATGCTTCTTCAGTTAAAAGCATTTTTGCGTAAGTATGCCTGCCCATTTGCGATTTGGTAAAAAGTGCGTTCGTGTAAGAGTCCTAGACCCCTCAGTTTAACTGCACATTATGTATTACATATTACTTTACTTGCACATTATGAATTACACTTCACTTTACTGAGGACAAACATTATGCATACATAAAAAGTGCTAAAGACCTAAATGCAAACAGCAATGCTGAATTCTGTATTGCATAAAATATGTGGAATGTGGTAAGTGAAAGCAAACATTTAACGAAGATATTTTACTATTGCTGTTCTATATATTGTACATAGAATTGAGTGATGCTTTTTCCTGTTAAGTGTCAGTATGACAGTAGGCATTAGTAATGCCACAGCATAGCTATATAAATAGCAGATCACTAGAAATAGATCAGCCAGCTTCAACTCACTGAATATACCTGAAATTACGTTATATCATTAATTACGTAAATCACATTTTTCAACTGTATCTTTTCTTCTTACCCCAAGAATAAAATAGGCAATAAATACACAAATAAACATAAATGCAGACTTATTCAGCTCAAAATATTTGTAGTAACACTATGCAGTGATAGAAGTGCACTGGAATATACAAATAAACTTTCTTATATCCTCTGTGATCATAACTCTGACCCTCATAGCACAAGAAATCTGGACAAAGACAAAAATAATCAGGGCCCAAAAATAGAAACAGAATTTAAATATTGTTTTTATAAACTTATACAGTTGCTAGAATAAAAGGTCTTGTATTAGCATATATTTTCTGAAGGATGCAAAGTCTGAAACTCAAATGTCTGTGGTTATTTAGTGACTTCAGTCCTCAATGATTTAAAGCAAACCACGCATTTTATGAAGAACTGACCAAAAATATGAGGAAAAACCTGGACATTTTGCAAAAGTCTGGGCAGCTGGGATGTAATTGGTACTTCTTCCTGTAGGAATTTGTGCCAAAACTCATAAATTTTAAATCTAAATGAAATTTCTGAACCTAATACCATATGTACTTCTGAAAACAGTGCTATTAAATGTGAGTTGTATTTGTAATATTTATTTACAAAAACTATAGTATCAATATTAAACATCTGTCTTGGCTTTTTTTTTAGTTCTTCCAGCAATGGACTGTTTCGGTCATTTTTCATATAATTTCAGGGCAAACAATTTGAGTGTTAGAAAATACCTCAAAGCCATGAATTGTGTGCCATCTGCTCTTTAGTATTATTTCCATAATCGTTTATCACATTTAAAACTATGGGAGATGGTGTTAGTCAAAATAACTGGCATACCATTTTACCTTTGATCCACTTTATTTGCCAAAGAAATCCTTCCTTGAAGTATTATAATGTTATTAGTTATTCGAAGGTAAGTCATGTTACCTTCAATACCCTTAGCAGCAGCTACTATGAACTGTATGTTACAGAATCATTTAAAACAAAATAATTTTGAATGAACACGGTAAAGAAAATAGTGCACAGAAATTAAAATGTCCCACTTATAGAAAAGCAAATATTTCCTCATCTAAAAACTAATATAGATCATCTTTTGTTCCCATTAATTGTATCTATGAATAAATGCAAATAATATGACATACTTTGGAGAGAATTAAATATATAACACGTCTACTAAACGATAAAATTAAACATTTTAAAATATTTAAAAATTAAAATAACTTTAAACAAGTTGTATTTTAAGTACATTTAGAGTGTAGCTGAGCATTATTACTGCAATCTTCTTTTTAATCTTTTGTTGATTTTGTTTACAATTTTTTTTTATTGTAATTGGAGCTTTTTATAAAATTTCTTTATTTTATGTGGAGCTTTTCTCCCCGGGCCTCCGCTGAAAAAGGACATATATCCAGTCGGACTTTCCCAGTCAACAAATGTAAAATAATAAATAAATAAATAGAGTAAATTTGATATTCAGTAGTTTTACAAGATAGGCCAAAAATAAACGGTTAGCAGGAATGCATAAAATGCATGAATAAATAACAAAAAAGAGGAGGTGTTTTTAGTGAAGTGATAACTGTTGCTGCTGCTTTATCTAGATGGTCATTAAAAAAAATGCCAATAAAGTATATCCCATGCAACTCCTGAATAGTTTGACTCATACAGAACTTTTAAACTTGGCACAATGTAAATAAGATATGAAGAGATAGGTTTATTTTTTTCTCTAAATAGTTTATTTTATTTATTTATTATTTATTTTACATTTGTTGACCGGGCTAGTCTAGCTGGATAAACATTTATTGGTCTAGCATTAACATTTTTTGACCATACAATCAAAGGACAGATAAGAAATACACTGCTATCTTCAGCAGAGTTCTTAAAGTTGCTTGAATTTTAGATAGTCTGTTGTTTATATCTATTCCTCCATCTACAACCCCTTTATCCCATTTTTGTGCATGGAGTCAGGGTGTCACTTTAGCAGTGGCAATCATCTAGAGTGAATGTTCACACACCATGTACCTAGCCCTGCCTTGGTGGTCCTTTTACACCACACATTCACATGCACACTCACATCTTTAGACAATGTAGAGTGTCTAGTCCACCTACTACATGTCTTTGGAATGTGGCAGGAAACTGCAGCACCCAGAGGAAACCTAGGCGAACACAGGGAGGACAAGCAGACTCGGAACAGAAGGCACCCCAACCAAGAATCAAACCGGGGAACCTTTTGCTGTGAGGCAACAATGCCATCTGCTGTGCCACTGTGCTGCCCATGACTGTAAATTGTTTTAACTACTACTTGCCAAGATATAATAAGATATATCTTAAGTTTAGCCATTTATAGTGGGCATGGTCATTTATTTAACAGATATTTAATTTTCACAATACTGAGCTTGTCTTATATTTTACATTGCACCCCATTGTCAGTGTACTCACCAGCCATACATATTAAACCTTCTCTACACTTGCTTACATTCCCTCTGCTTTTGAGGTTTTATAGATTCATAAACTGATTTGCACACGATCGCTGCATAGAACACATTCCCACAATTTATTTCTGGGACAGTATTCCAATAAACTCTTATTTCCTGATCTGTATTCCTATAGCCTCCATCCCTCGTCATTTCCATCTCCAGACTGCATATTTTTGCTGAATAAATTTACATTCACTAAAAAAATAAAAACTGATGGTGTTTCCCCTTTTCCTGTGTCACACTGGAAGGTTCTTCTCATCTCATCCCTTCCTTGCCTGCCTTAAACACATGTGCAGTAAAATGATTAGATTCCACAGTAGGTTTAGATTGCATGTTGTGCATCCACCAAGTGCCAGAACAGATTGAGTACTTGGAGAAAGAGTAACTAAATGAAAGAACGCCCCATTTTCTCCATATCTCGTCTTCTACATGTATTGCACATATCTGCTGCCTTCATCCTGGCATTGTTTGTATTGCATGTTACATGTTTATAAGATGCTGATTCCATATTCTAAACTAAATCACAGTAATTTTATTATGTGTATGGCAAAGACACTATAGACATTTACACTGTCATACTTCCAGATAATATAATACAGCAACAGCTAGAGGCATGTCTTAGGCTGTATTCATGGAAAAATAAAAGAAAAGGCTAGTGAGAGCAGACATTCTGCACTACATAAAAGACAAATATACATTTACTTTGTTCCTGTAACTTCCTAACCAAATGTTCTGTGATTCTGTCTGTGTGATGAACTGGCACCAAAATGAGATAGGTATGCCAAACTACAGTTCTTGCAAAGCTTGTGAAAGATTCAGATGCAATATTCGTGTAGCTATTGCACAGACTGATAAAATCAATTTAATTTCCCTACAACTGGCACTTCAAAATATAATATGCATTTGGCCTTGGCTAAATCGACCTAATCTGTTATTAGCTGCTTACATAAAAGTAGTACTTTTGTGTATAGCACTTTAAGTGAACACTGCATGGCAATCCATTGCATTATACTATAATATAAAACACGTTTTCTACATACAACAACATAAACAAGTAAATAAATAAATTACATGTGTGTGTGTTGGACGAAATGCTTCTCCTTTACTCACTTGGTCTTAAAAAAGCTGAAACGCAACATATATTGGTGGCTGTTGTGTTTGAGTCACACAGGCCTGGAACTGCATTTATACATTGCAATACCTTTTCCTTCCTTCACAGCTCAATTCATCTTTTTGAAATACTAAGACAGAAACTGGACATAGCAGAATGGATTAACCACAGGATGACCTGAATTTCCACATAAAAGCCCAAGTGTGGAGAGAGAGGCACACTGTGTCTCCTATTCTTCACATCCTGAAAAAAAAGTGTCCATGAAAATAGCTATTTAAAATGTTCCTTCCCACTCAACTCAGAACAAGTGCCGATTGTTCTCTTCCTTGAAACAGTTCCTCAGCCAATAAAATGCCGCTCAAAAACTGCATCATTACGCATTGCAAAAGGTGATGCTTATAGAGTTAAAGAATACTCAAGAAAGTATATAAAACAAAATGGTTTAGTAAAAACATATTCATTATTTTATGCACTTTATTTTTTGAAATAAAAGGGCATCTAAAGGTAAATAACTTATGATCAATTGTAGTATTTAGTTATATGACTATTGGACAGAGAATAAAATACATTTCATAAGTGCCATGAAATATTTTCTGCCCCTGACACGGATTCACAATAAAGAGAATTGCATCTATTTGTTTCTTTAGTAGAAAACTGCACTTTCTTAAAGTTTGCCTCTTTCTTCTGGTTGTGTTGCATTATAACTGTAAGGAAATTTTAAATGTAGAAAAACCTCAGGCATCAGACTTTCAAATATTGCTATGGAAGAGCAACAACCTGAAGGTTCTTACCACATGTGAGTACGCCCTTGAGTGACAGTTTACATGCCAATTGAATAATATTTATACAGTCATACTGAATACACAAGTATATACATATATAATATGAATACATACAGACATCTATATAGACGTGTGTCTGTGTGTGTGTATATATATATATATATATATATATATATATATATATATATATATATATATATATAATACACATACATATACATGTTATATATTAAAATTATGTGCAATGCCATGGTAATGAAAAATAGAAAATTAACAATGTCTGTTAGAAATTTCAGTGAATGTAGATAATTGAACCAGTCATGTTTTACAAACTAAAGGCACCAACATTCTTTTCCCATAATACAAAGCATCAAGAAGAGGCCTTTCTAGTCTATGATTTGTTTTACAGTGTGTTTCATATTAAGGAGTATGTGAACTATTAGTTTACCAGTTTCAGTTAAATAGTTGCCTTACTAATGTATAAAATTCCCACTCAAAAAACAGCATAAAAATCCAAGTGTTAAAAATAGAACGAGGCAGAGTGAATTTCACACCTTTTCTACCTGTCAGATTACCATACTCTCAAAAAAATCTGACACTTCATATTAACATACAAGTACATGCTACACATCATATTACATGTACTCCAGTGTAGTTACTGCTTATTCCGATTTCAGCACATTCTACTTCAGAAAGTAATCATTGTCCTTCATGTCAAATAATACAGATTTGCTGTCCCTGGAACAGAAATACCATATGCTTTATACGTGAAAAATTGTATCAATGACAATAAATTAACTATTGACAGAACCAGACTAAACATGCAATAATTTTTTCCAGCAGTTGTTTTTTTTAATCTGCAGATATGGTTCTACACATGTTCTGACAAGCCAGTACCCTCAAATCATTGCTTCTGACATACACAGCATTATACTGTAAAGTAAGCACCATCCTGGCAGCTGACAATGCATTCTGTGTCTCACTCAGCTTACATTGTGTTCCTTGTCCCTTTTGGCAACTTCAAAATTCTAGCAGATGGATGTGAAATAATACCAACAGAATCCTTATGAATTTCATATTGTAAATTAAAGTATTTAGTCATGTACACACAGCACTTCCTGCTTCGTAATATTCAGTAATGCTCATTATAATAACTAAAACGTGTACATTACAAAAACAGCAGCAGCATCTGTTTGTAAAGTTTAGCCTAAATCTCAGCGGTGCGAGGCTTCTATGCACGGTGTAGCTATTTCAATGCTTAGACTGCTATTCATGATTAAACTGCAAAACAGTATACAGCTGCAAATACTGCATAAAAAGTATTCTTCATTTTAGCTATAGGAATGTAATATTTGCATGTTTTCTTTTCTATTAATTATAACTTGTTATCAATTACAATATATGTGTTGTTAAGTTTACAGCCATTTGCACTGAAAGGAATTGCATTACACAAGCAAAATTGGAAAAGGTGGTTACTCTTAAATTTTCTCTTGATGATGTAATTCATTCCCCTCTCTGTAGACAAGAAAATACAACAGCTTGTCTGTCAAGCTGGTGGCCTGGTTGTAACAGGCAAATTATCAGTTCATCTCTTCCTCTAAATGGCCACGTAAAGGTTGAACTACCACAAGATCTACATTCTCAGACATCAGTGCAGTGTGAACAATTTAATTTTCTGAAAATAGTAATATTTAACTAAGACTGATTTGTGCAGTGTATCTTATGTTATAAAGAAAAACAAACTACTGTGAGTTTCCCTAACAGCAGCAAGATATGTATCCATTTTATTATTTTAATAATGATTTGTCATGTGTATTAATATATAATAGACTGTGTGAAGTAATTAATTAAAAAAACTGGGAATATGTTAACTCAGTGCTGTCCCATTCCTCAATCAGAAATATTCTCCAATCTACTTCAAGTCCTGTGAATGTAAACCTAGCTATATTTATGGAAAACAGACACTGATCATGAACATTCACTAATAGTCATTCATAATAAGCATACTAGTGCATTTATCACGATCATTGGTCAATAATATCAGTGCTTCTTTTCCACAAATATTATCACAAACATGATAGTACTGTTTGATAATGTAGTGTACAGACAAACCTAAGTGAAAAAATTGCCCTAAATACAAGCCATCAGATATAGAAACTGATTCAAGAATATTTGTACTTTAAGCATTCAGAAATGCAATCACAGATATCAAATGCTCTCAGACACAGTTTTATATTACTAATTTTGACAATAACCAACCCAGAAGGTTAAGCTGTAATGTATATAGATTAGCATTTAAAAAAACACTACATGCTTAAAGCATAGAAAATGTCAAAATATCACAAAACTATGAAAATTATTATAACTGAACACATTTGTAAAACAATGATAGTATAAATCAGGAAGAGAAAAAATAACATTCACATACTCCATGTTCAATGTAGTCCAAAAAGCAGTGCAAGCCACGCATAGATAGATTTATCTGATGGAGATAGAATTATTTACCTTTTATTATCTATATGACACTTTTACAGACAAGATAAAGATGCATGCAGATACTGCCCAGACAGAAAGTGGATTTAAAGTGCTTGTCAGCATTTCATTAGTAGAATACATAATATTGGTCATCTTGTGGGAACATTTAAAGTTATGCTTACTTCAGTGCAAGTGTGGAACCTTCAAAATGAAATGTGATGAATTTGTAATTATGTGTATGGTCAGGATTTTTACCTACCTACAATATAGTCTGGTTGTACACATTACTATCAATTGTCTGAATTCAAGGAAATTAAAACAGGAAAAAAAGCATTGGAAATGTGAAAGCATTCTCCCCATATGTTTCTGTGTCATGCTCTGAACTAGTGATGCTCTTTAAAAAGAATTAAATAACACTGAGCATTGCATGAGCAAACTGTACTGATATACTTGAATTAGGAAAAAGAAAGGAAGAAAAACATGCACATGCACACCAACCAGCACTCCTTATTGAAAGCAGTGCAGAAGTTGTAATTGAAGAATGTGCAGTAAAAGAAATGAAAGCTTCTGCTAGTTAGCTCCCTAGACATTAACCAGCTATCTTCTAGTACTGTGGATTATAACACCAAGCAATGCAAATGGAATCTATGTATGGAAAGACATATATCTGCCTCCTTAGCATAAAAAATCTACCTCTAAAAGTGTCTGATATTTTAGTTGCTAGGCATAGTTGAATATAAACCAGCAAATCATGTTGGACACCTGACAGCAATTTTACATGTCCATGTGTCTGCAGCGACTAGAATATGGTTATTGCTACCATAAAACGTTTTTTCATTGTTTCTTTGAGAATTGTATTTTAGTGTAACTCACTTTTATGTTGCTGTATCTCCTAATACACAAGGTCATGATTTATGCAAATTTGTGTAAGTTTAAGTGCATCCCCTAAAATATCTCTAGTGTTTGTAATTACTTCATATATAGATGTTCACTTCCAAAACTGATTTAAGTGTTTACAGCTTGTGGATATGCAGGCATAAGGCTAAAGGTATATTAACTACCGCTGTTACGATTCACGATTGAATCATTTGAAATATTCACCGAGTTTTTGATGGCCTTAACATAAATAAGCCTACGTTTTAATGCAAAATGCATACACAATCTGTGCCTATTACTGCAAATAAAAATGGCCAAATTATGAAGACTTGCTGCAGCTTTTAGAATTCTGTATCAAATACAAATGCACGTCTCCGGCACTGTCCTTTCCTTGCAAAGAACATTAGTGCCATCTATTGAAAAGTAGCTTCTATAAGCGCCCGACATAACTGGCAAACATTTTTTGTTTCTTCGTCTTCTCTGATCACATTTTGGGTGGTGTGTGTGTGTGTGTGTGTGTGTGTGTGTGTGTGTGTGTATCAATGCAGTGTTCTCACTCACGTTAGAAAGGTTTCTTACCTTATTCCAACAAAGGCTAACCAATAATAAATTATTAATCCTTCAGTCAGTTGTGCCATAAATGTAAAACACACATTTAATAGTTCTGTGGACAAGCAAGAGGATTTACATAACGATGATTCATAGGGCACCAGCGCACGCCATGCCCACAATCACAAATAGGCAAAACTGATCACAAAAAAGCGTTACAAATGGTTATCAAATAAGCATACAAAATAACTTTCATTTTTATATTTACAGCACAATTAATAAAAAAATGTTTACCTTCTTTAAAAAACTGTGAGTGAATCACAATCACAAGAAAACAACAAATAACTGCTCCAGCTAATGCCCAAATCGCTTTCAAGAGCTGCATTGTGATTCCTGACTCATAAAATACCCAGAAAGTGCCCCAGCTGACCGCCAACAGGACTCATCCAGGTTTCTATAGCAGGGCAGTCTGCTTAAGAGCCATACACATGGAAAACGGAGGATTAAAGTCTCAAATTTTTGTGTAGGTGCGTAATAGAAACTGGAGATTCCACATGATCCATGAATTGGTATTTTCTCCACTAAATAACCTACCAAACATAACGCAGTTCAAGCTGATAAAGCTCACAACATTGGTAAGGGGTAATTCCTACTCAGTAAGGCTCGCAGGTGTACTTCATGTGTTTCCCTTGGAGAAGGCTGATCATTCACCTCAGAAGGTTACTGTTAACTGTACATGAGTACACATACATAAAGGTAGCTCGACTTCTGAAAGCCAGAAAAGCAAAGGCTCAGCTCTGACTCTTGTTGGCACAGCAGCAATCCTGCATGCGTGGGCCCTCTGGTTGCATCCCCTTCAGAATATCACCGTTGCCCGCTCTACTCAACCTCACGTCTTATTCCATGGAGGTTGTCAGAGCAGTCCCCCCTTTCCAATGCAACTAAAGTGACGATCTAATGTTTTTCAGAAGATTTTTTTCTGGCTTGCTTATTGGAACATACTCACCAAGTCTGCAGGTTCACTGTGCTTTAAGTGCAGTATGCATGTCAGGGAATTTTAGGCTTGAGGGAGCATTGGGTCGTTGTTTGCATTCAGTCCCCAGGCAGCACGCCCATCACCTAGTTTCTAAAATATTAAGTCCCGCTCCTTAAACAACGGTTGCGATGCAACCATGAGGAAAACAAACATCTTCTCGACGTTAGTGGGTTGGGATCAGAATAGCTCAGCTATTTTTTCTCACTGCTGTTACGGCTTGCTCGAGTGTCTCTAGATAGATGTGGAAACCTTTTTTTTTTGCAAATATTCAGCAGCTGCAGCCCCACCACAAAATAGAGTGACAGTAGCGGTGGATGTCCTGTTGCCGTTGCTCCTTGGGTCCCCAGCTCCGATGCTAGCTATTTAAACGTTGCAGCAACCCAGCCGCAACTTTCGCTCTCTGCCCGCCTTGACGTCACCACCTTAGTGGTCTTAAAGCTGTCAGCTCGCCCTCCTGAAGGAAGCTCACAAAGCTGGCTAACAGACAGTGACACTAGTTACTCTTTGCATCCAGCCCGTTCATCCGAGTGATGCCCGCAGTGATGCAACGCACAGCACATTTCGCAAAAGCCTCACAGTGATTCGGGAATACTGAACACTCCGCCAACACACCTCGTCAATATACTGCAAGGAAACGCTGCTTAAGTGAAAGTAGCAATGTAACATGCTTGGATCTGTTAAAGACAGTTCCCCCAAAACAGTAGCACACCTAGCAATAGATCTGCCATTTAGTATTAGAAGTGCTTTGCAAAATGCATTAAATTGCATACGTTTATTGAGGTCATATATGAAACTGTTGCTCAGTTGTCTTTGGAAAACGTTACATAGTAAGGATTGCAATATGGTGCATTCAAAAAGGCAGTGCCCTGTTAATCCTGTAGTTGTAACTTGTAAGTATATATGTATGGAAATAACATCTTGGAATGTGCACTGTCAGGCTTTTTTAGCTATCTTCCGTGAAGCTGCAGTGTAAACACAAAGGACAAGAGAAAAAGCGTCGCGCTTCCTTGCAAGTCAAACACCAAGTTAAGCATGTATTGAGTACCCACCCCGGCATTGTTGTTTCCATATAAGCCTGGAAAGTGATTCGAACCAGTAGCCTACATTATTACTTAATGAATGTAACGTTTTGGATAAAGCCGGAGAAAACCTGGAAAACAACAATTTTTTAAACCTTGGTGAAACGGCTTGCACGTCATCTTTGGAGGGCTATCAAGTTCATACTACACCACAGAGTGCTCGCTTACGCTTCAGTACAACTCCAGTGATCCCAGTTCTCGAACGGGTGACATTAATTAACTCAAATGCCTGTATGAATAAAGAAAGCTGGTTTCAGTTCGGTTTCTATTCTATTGATTTTCTAGGTGGCGGTCTCTTTGTACACTTCAGCAATTAGCTCTAGGCAACACTACTGTTCGCGACAAATTGTTGATGTTTGGTAAACTGGGGGTGGGGGCATTATTTCATCTCGTTTCTTCGTTGGAGAAATTTTAAATGCATTGATTCCCCATTTCCATTTCTGAAACCTTGGTTATATTACCTTTGATCAATATTATACATTTGGTCGGTTTGGTTAAGCGAGATAATCTGTTTGTCAAGGCATGGAAATATAAGATTTTCACCTATTGTTTTAAATTCCATTTGATATTATTAGTCACCTTGATTTAAATGCATATATTTAGGAAATGGTAGATTTTGCTAGTGCCTACCTTATTGTGCTATTGAAAAAAAATGCAATTGAAAAGTAAGACTTAACCTCCATTTTCTGTCTTTTCCATACTTCTCGATTTTGACTCAAAAGTTTAGCTACGTCTCTTTTTATCTCTCCTAAAACTGTTGTCTTTTGAAGAAAATGTGCTGAATTACTTAAACAATAACAACAATCAAGAGTTATAAACTTTTTACTTCAGAAATGTATATTAATTCCTGTTCTTATTCCATCAATGACTTAAGTTAATAGTTTAAAAGCGTCAATCATTATTTCTGTATTTATCTCTGATTCTATTGAGGTTTATCTCTTGAGTGGTTGAGGCCTACGGCCTTGCTTTCGGTAGGCAGTATAATGTGACTGAGAGACTTAAACGTAAACAAGGTGTTTTATCTCGTGCGTTGGTTATAGCGTTGGGATGAGTTCCATGCATAAACTTAGCAGTACGTCAACTGATACTTTTGTACCGCTCTTCGTTACTTTTTTCAAACACTGATGTAGTGGGATTCGTTGTTTACATTACTGTCAGCCGTCTGTCTCCAAAATGTGTGTTATACCACCTTGTGCAGCAAATAAGTAAAATGTATAACTTTCTAACAGCTTAATAAGAACTTAATTTAGGACGCTCACGGGATAGTTTTTTTTTACATTTTAGTATAAAATCTTTTGTTTTAAAGAATTAATGATTTAGTATTGTTATCATGGATATCACGCAGAAATTATCGCCGAGTGTAAGTAGTACAGATCCTTTCATGCGGAACTGCAATGAGC
Source organism: Protopterus annectens (assembly GCF_019279795.1). Classification (NCBI taxonomy): domain Eukaryota; kingdom Metazoa; phylum Chordata; order Ceratodontiformes; family Protopteridae; genus Protopterus; species Protopterus annectens. The sequence goes on from NC_056745.1 coordinate 1,007,113,568, forward strand.
ATGGGATTTTAAAAGACTAAATGTGGAACGTTCATCGTAATGATGTGCACTTGACTCTATTCCTATCTCTCTTTCCACATCATTTGTTTCGCTACTGAAATCTTACTACGGATTACCAAGGAATGTACTGGTTTGTGTCACATTCTAGCAAATAACTTGGAGGCTAAAACTTAGAGCTATATGGTCCGACTCCTTTGTCTGATGCAACACAAGACTGATTCAGGCCCACTGTCACTTGGCCTAGATGATAGATGTACAGACATGGACACTATTTTCTTACTGCCACCTTTTCTTTAAAACTTGACTTCTGGTATCTGCAGTCGTTACATATGTCTGTTGGAAGGTCTACCTATTTGTATGTCAAAATTAATATGCCACCCATTTACTTTTTGTTGAGCTGAATAAGTTTGGTTAATAAAACGTATTTGTTAACTACAGTTTGAGAACTGGCTGAGTTACTATAACGCCAATTATTTACAGAATGTGAGCGTAGCTGCTGCAGTTTAACAGAGTTGGGAACTGAGTTAGTTTAGTGAAGTGCTCACTCAAGTTTCCAAAACGATTGAGGCTTTTCCCGGTTATTATAGTGACGCAAGTTGAGGTTTAAAACAGATCTATTCTGGATTACAGTGGAAAGTTTAAATCACGAATGATTTCAAAAGGGGCAAATGATTGAACATACTCTTTCAAATGGAGGCGCGACGTTTTCGTTGTTTTTCTTGATGGCACGTTTACGACTGCTATGTGATCTCACTGTGACCTAAAACCAAAGATGTGGTTCATATACTAATACTCTCGTAGAGAAGTCATAAAAACTTGGAACTTATGCCATGTGACAAGCTTATACAATCCCATACACCACTGATTTGTCTGCATTGTTTTCGTCATGGGTGAATGCTGTTGCTAGATACATAATAACAATGGGTGTAGGTACCATTGCTTCCATGAAATTTACCTCACGTTTTGCAGGCAAATAAAAATCGGCCTATAGAAGAAAATGCCTTATGTGGAAAATCACCTGTCAACTCATTTTGATTTGCGAAAAAGGGGCTATTGCTGCATAAATGTTTATTGTAGCTTCACTTTATTTTTGAATAACTGGTTGTACAGAATTTATTTTATATACTTCAGGGGCGACAGAATTTATTTTATATACTTCAGGGGCATAAGGGCAGAGTGAGGCTAATGATCTGATCCAACCAGGGCCGGTGTTAGCATTTTGGGGGCCCCCAGCAAATGTCAAGTTGGGGGCCCCCTAGGCGTTTTCAGTCTAAGTATTACCATGTCACTGCCATCCCTCCTAAGCAACCTTTTAGTTCCTGCTGCAAACGTTTAGCAGTAGTACACACAGAATGATCTGTAGCTACAATGCTTTTACATTACAACAGGCTTATGTATCAGTACCACACTATGTTGGCCCATCTCACAAAGGGGCATTCACAGTTACGGCATTTAGCTGCAACAATGATACACTACAGTAACTTTATGGACAGAGTTGGACTTATCTGAAATTGCACCCTAGGCACTGCCCTCTGTTTCAGTATCCCCATACACACACATCCTTCAGTGCTCCCTCCATTTTCCCCACATCGTGGGCTCACCATAGCATGCACGTTACTTTTTTCTTCATTTACTCACATGTTGCCTTACTCTTCAGCTTTTTCAAGAATCCATGACTTTCTATGTGCTCTAATGTGCATTTTAAAGTTTTTTTTTTTTATTTTTTAGACAACCTTTTAATCCAGTGATGGCTTGAACAGAAATTATGATTAAGGAAAGAAATTCAGTATGGTTCATCTTTAGTTGTCCTTTCATGCTATCAACACATCTTTAATGTCCAAGACAGAGGAGTAATAACAATGCAAGAAATAACTCAATTACATAAGTGCCACCAGAAGCTATAAGGGTTATAGATTCTCTGGGATGTGTTTTAGAGCATTTTCCCAACCTTTTAATCCAACAGTGGTCTATACAAAAATTATGAGTAAGAAAAGACTTTCTTTTTTTTTGTTTTTTTCTTTTAAGAAAGACCTAAGCTGTGACCAAGGCATAATGTTCAAAGATGACAAACTAGTAGCTCATAATAAACTAGCAAGACAATTGTAAGGATACACAGGTCCTATCTGGGAATACAGTCTGCCTCCCTCACCCCCCCAAGCCAAAAAAGACAGTAAATGCCTATGTATACCTCTGGTGTTAGACTGGGATGGAAGCAGAGGTTCAAATTGCCACAGGCATGTATTTCAAGTGTCTGCTGGCATACATAGCATACCTCTTCACCCCAACCCCCCAAGGCAGTCACTTGTATACATAACTGATGTGTGAAAGTCAAAAAACATAATGATTACAGAAATGTATTCCACTGTATTGCTCCTAGATAGTACACTGCCCCTACTCAAGATATAGTAACCTTCTTTGTACACCTCTGAGGTCTGTGAGAAAAGTAAAAGAAAAAATGACTGCGCTGTCCCCAGCCCAAACACAACTTATAATGACCTCCTGTGCACACCTCTAAGGTTTGACTGTGATGAAAATTAAAGTAGTAATAACCACACAATCCCCAGCACCCCCCCCCATAACCTACATCAACATTCTGTTAACACATGTCAGCAGGGCTATTTTTTGAATGGGTGTGGTTAAGAGAAGAGGCCATTATCAACTTTATCCTAAAAGGATCTTATCACAGCTTTATTTAGGTTAAAGAGTGTTATCAGAAAGTTACTACATTTTTTCCCCAACCAGCACCAAGTTTTGTGGGGGGTCTCCACAGAGTCTAGGATGATTAAGGGAGCCCCCCTGTATCCATTTATACAGTCTGGGGAGTGGGGCAACCAGACTCCTATTAGAGCTAAGTGTCTGAATTTTCTGTGATATATTTTAGGCCTTACTTTTGAAATATAGTTACTTGTTAGCTGCATTTTTTACTGATACCCAGAAGAATAATGTATGTATACTGGCGTTGAGTGTGTGTGTGTGTGTGTGTGTGTGTGTGTGTGTGTGTGTGTGTGTGTGTGTGTGTGTGTGTGTGTGTGTGTGTGCACAGATAAAAATCAGTGATATTTTTTACACGCATTAGGCATATCAGCAAATAGCAATACATTGTGCAACACTGGTACACTGGCACTGCCCCACCAGATCAGCGACTGCTATTTAGCAGTTGTCAAACAGCAGCAGGGATAAGTCACTATTATTTGTCTCATTGAGGAGCAGGATTGGCCTTAAGTCAACTGGTGCCCTAAGCAAAAGGGCTCCATGAAGCCCCCCACACCACCCAGTGCCCCCATCCTTGTCTGCCTACACTAAATAAATACTGGAAAAGCGCCATTGCTAGAGCAGTGCCCTAGGCGGACACCTAGTTGGCCTATGCCTAAGGCTGGCTATGTTGAGGAGTAATGCATACCTGTCACTTTGCCTGCTTTCAAAGACCTTTGCTGATTTTGCCTCATAAATTTTGCTCTTTTCATAAAAAGTTTGATTTGCTGGTAAATTATTCAGGATTTCAGTCAATAAATTCATACATCAGAGTTTTACACTTCTTATTGTCCAAAAAATGCATGTTGATGCAAACGGTGTTATTAACTTTTTAAGTGAATTAGAGTAATACTTAAAACATGTTCCTGATTTTGAGCCTTTATTCTGCAAATATTTTTGGCATTGCACAGAACTGTTTAGCAACAAACTTGAATTTTATAGTATCTTGTGTTCTGATTATTAAAGCTCCCTGAAAGAAAACCATTCTTAAAGATTGGAAGCTTCAGCTCTTCAAAATCCAAGGTGTGCACTGAGATCAGCCACTCTTGGCTGCTTGCTGATCTGTCTAGTGCTTACTCTTCTCGTGTTTTCAGCTGTACCATGAAAGGGTCATATCACAGCCCTGTTATGGTAAAATTGCATGATCAGGAAATCAGTATATTTTTTCTCCTCATTTTTCCACAACCAGAAGTAGCTTTTGTGGGGCCCCTTCCACAGTCAAGGATGATTATGGGGGGCCCTGCAGCCACGTATTGCAAGTACCTAAAACGGGCTATGTTGTTAATTTTAGTGGAGACAGTGTCACCAGCTGGATTTAACTAAGTTAGGGGCACAATGTCAGTGGCATAATATTTAATGGAATTGTGAAGCCTGTTACTTGATATAACACTGTTACTGTAGCCAGAATATCTTTGAATTTTAAAGGAGATATAAATAAGAGTTATTATTACCCACCTTGTTTAGTAAGTATATAAGACTGCTGTCCTAGCTTTTGTTGGTTTGACAGACATAATATAAAATATCAATTTTCAGATAAATTGCTGTGGTTGGGGGCCCCCCAGGAACAGGGGGCCCCCCAGCGACCGCAGGGTTCGCTGGTGCCTAAAGCCGGCTATGGATCCAACCATAGTCTGCTCTCCTGTATTGAAAAGGGGCCTATGTCTACTTATTAGCCTGGAACTAGGGTTACTACCTGTCCCACTTTGCAAGGGACAGTCCCTCTTTGTGTAGTTGTGTCCTGCAAAAAATTGTAAAAATGGTAAGCGTCCTGAGATATTAGGACATTATTTTCTATATTTTATGTAATAAGTTGCACAAAGCAGTTGTTCTGTATCTGAAACACCTAAATGCTATAAGAAATGGAATAAGCAACTAAACTGCTCCAAGAATAAGCTTTTGTTTAGGCAAAGAAGTGAAGTTCTGTCCTTTGTGCTGGCCTTGAGTATGTTTCGGCCTGCCATATCTGACATTTGTACCAAAAATGTCCCACTCTGGGCATTTGAAAAGCTGTCAACCCTACATGGAACATCTGATATTTATTTGTGATGACAACTTTGCAAATTTTATTTATTTATTATGGGACAATAGTATTTAACCCAGAAGAATGGGTACATATTCATCTTTCATAACAGCTGCCTCCCTGTATGTCTACTACAGCTTCAAGCAAAGAATTGTTTTGCCTCTAACTCTCTGCTCCCTAGATTAGTGGAATGTCTTGCGAATGTGCATTTACTGATCTACTAGCACCAAGAAGTACTGAATCAATAATTCTATGGGTAATACATGGATAGTGTGTAGGCAGTGAACATAAAGCTCCCTTCTCTCAATATTGTAGTCAGGCCAGAGGTTGAGGATGATAATTTGGTACTTGCATGAATTATTAACTGACAGCCATCAACTACAACAACTCTACACCTGGATGATATATTAAACTCCAAAGCAAAGCATTATATATTTCAGAATTTTAATCTGGAAGCAACAGCTGCTATTTAGATCTTGGATAATACCATTATGTTCTTTTAATACAAGCTGAAACAAAATCATCTACACTATGAAAGTTCTCTTTCTGTTGCATCAGACTGCATCGTTGCTTTTAAGCCTCCATTTGGCAGTGCTCTGCTAAAGTCTAGAAGCATTCTGAGTTCTCGTTATACCAACTTCCTGATACCATGATCAGGGATCTGTTTTCAAAGAAATACTGGCAGCAGATTTTAGACGAATTGTACTGATGCTGTCATGTCCTTAAACTGACAGAAAACGTTTACATAAAGAAGAGGTACCGAAGAAGGGCTACTTTAAGAGTCGCAGCAATCTATCTGATGCATGCTGTAGTGGACATTATTATGTTGTCTCTTCACATGCTACAAGTGATGACTCGGCCTTGGATGTTTGGGAGGAAAGTATCTTTCTCTGTCTCTCACACACAGACACATGAGGTATGCCTGACACACCACCTCATTCATGTGTGCTACAACTAATCAAAAA